>NC_092414.1:0-130081 GCF_040894005.1 Engystomops pustulosus | reverse complement strand
AGTGTCACCAGCACAGCCCCCACACCATCACACCCAACAGTGTCACCAGCACAGGCCCCCACACCATCACACCCAACAGTGTCACCAGCAGAGCCCCCCACACCATCACACCCAACAGTGTCACCAGCACAGCCCCCCATCACACCCAACAGTGTCACCACCAAAGCCCCCCCACACCATCACACCCAACAGTGTCACCAGCACAGCCCCCCCCCACACCATCACACCCAACAGTGTCACCAGCACAGCCCCCCACACCAACACACCCAACAGTGTCACCAGCACAGCCCCCACACCATCACACCCAACAGTGTCACCAGCACAGGCCCCCACACCATCACACCCAACAGTGTCACCAGCACAGCCCCCCACACCATCACACCCAACAGTGTCACCACCAAAGCCCCCCCACACCATCACACCCAACAGTGTCACCACCAAAGCCCCCCCACACCATCACACCCAACAGTGTCACCAGCACAGCCCCCCCCCACACCAGCACACCCAAAAGTGTCACCAGCACAGCCCCCCACACCATCACACCCAACAGTGTCACCAGCACAGCCCCCCACACCATCACACCCAACAGTGTCACCAGCACAGCCCCCCACACCATCACACCCAACAGTGTCACCAGCACAGCCCCCACACCATCACAACAAACAGTGTCACCAGCACAGTCCCCCACACCATCACACCCAACAGTGTCACCAGCACAGCCCCCCCACACCATCACACCCAACAGTGTCACCAGCACAGCCCCTCACACCATCACACCCAACAGTAACACCAGCAGAGCCCCCCACACCATCACACCCAACAGTGTCACCAACACAGCCCCCACACCATTACACCCAACAGTAACACCAGCACAGCCCCCCACACCATCTCACCCAACAGTGTCACCAGCACAGCCCCCCACACCATCACACCCACAGTGTCACCAGCACAGCCCCCACACCATCACACCCAACAGTGTCACCAGCACAGGCCCCCACACCATCACACCCAACAGTGTCACCAGCAGAGCCCCCACACCATCACACCCAACAGTGTCACCAGCACAGCCCCCCCATCACACCCAACAGTGTCACCACCAAAGCCCCCCACACCATCACACCCAACAGTGTCACCAGCACAGTTCCCCCCCCCCCCCCCACACCATCACCCCAACAGTGTCACCAGCACAGCCCCCCACACCAACACACCCAACAGTGTCACCAGCACAGCCCCCCACACCATCACACCCAACAGTGTCACCAGCACAGCCCCCACACCATCACACCCAACAGTGTCACCAGCACAGCCCCCCACACCATCACACCAAACAGTGTCACCAGCACAGCCCCTCACACCATCACACCCAACAGTAACACCAGCAGAGCCCCCCACACCATCACACCCAACAGTGTCACCAACACAGCCCCCCACACCATTACACCCAACAGTAACACCAGCACAGCCCCCCCACACCATCTCACCCAACAGTGTCACCAGCACAGCCCCCACACCATCACACCCAACAGTGTCACCATCAGAGCCCCCCTACACCAACACACCCAACAGTGTCACCAGCACAGCCCCCCACACCATCACACCCAACAGTGTCACCATCAGAGCCCCCCACACCATCACACCCACAGTGTCACCAGCACAGCCCCCCCACACCATCACACCCAACAGTGTCACCAGCACAGCCCCCCCACACCATCACACCCAACAGTGTCCCAGCACAGCCCCCCACAGACCATCACACCCAACAGTGTCACCCGTACAGCCCCCACACCATCACACCCAAAAGTGTCACCAGCACAGCTCCCCCCACACCATCACACCCAACAGTGTCACCAGCACAGCCCACCCACACCATCACACCCAACAGTGTCACCAGCACAGCCCCCCACACCCTCACACCCAACAGTGTCACCAGCACAGCCCCCCACACCATCACACCCAACAGTGTCACCAGCATAACCCCATCACCATCACACCCAACAGTGTCACCAGCACAGCCCCCCACACCATCACACCCAACAGTAACACCAGCACAGCCCCCCACACCATCTCACCCAACAGTGTCACCAGCACAGCCCCCCACACCATCACACCCAACAGTTTCACCATCAGAGCCCCCCTACACCAACACACCCAACAGTGTCACCAGCACAGCCCCCCACACCATCACACCCAACAGTGTCACCATCAGAGCCCCCCACACCATAACACCCAACAGTGTCACCAGCACAGCCCCCCCACACCATCACACCCAACAGTGTCACCAGCACAGCCCCCCCACACCATCACACCCAACAGTGTCCCCAGCACAGCCCCCCACAGACATCACACCCAACAGTGTCACCCGTACAGCCCCCCACACCATCACACCCAAAAGTGTCACCAGCACAGCCCCCCCCACACCATCACACCCAACAGTGTCACCAGCACAGCCCCCCCACACCATCACACCCAACATTGTCACCAGCACAGCCCACCCACACCATCACACCCAACAGTATCACCAGCACAGCCCCCCACACCCTCACACCCAACAGTGTCACCAGCACAGCCCCCCACACCATCACACCCAACAGTGTCACCAGCATAACCCCATCACCATCACACCCAACAGTGTCACCAGCACAGCCCCCCACACCATCACACCCAACAGTGTCACCAGCACAGCCCCCCCACACCATCACACCCAACAGTGTCACCAGCACAGCCCCCCTACACCATCACACCCAACAGTGTCACCAGCACAGCCCGCCTACACCATCACACCCAACAGTGTCACCAGCACAGCCCGCCTACACCATCACACCCAACAGTGTCACCAGCACAGCCCCCCTACACCATCACACCCAACCGTGTCACCAGCATGAGAACCTCTCCAGGTGACTACCTCTTGTACCTCTCCAGGTGACTACCTCTTGTACCTCTCCAGGTGACTACCTCTTGTACCTCTCCAGGTGACTACCTCTTGTACCTCTCCAGTTGACAACCTCTTGTATCTCTCCAGGTGACTACCTCTTGTAACTCTCCAGGTGACTACCTCTTGTAACTCTCCAGGTGACTACCTCTTGTATCTCTCCAGGTGACTACCTCTTGTATCTCTCCAGGTGACTACCTCTTGTATCTCTCCTGGTGACTACCTCTTGTAACTCCAGGTGGCTACCTCTTGTACCTCTCCAGGTGACTACCTCTTGTATCTCTCCAGGTGACTACCTCTTGTAACTCTCCAGGTGACTACCTCTTGTATCTCTCCAGGTGACTACCTCTTGTAACTCTCCAGGTGACTACCTCTTGTATCTCTCCAGGTGACTACCTCTTGTAACTCTCCAGGTGACTACCTCTTGTAACTCTCCAGGTGACCACCTCTTGTACCTCTCTAGGTGACTACCTCTTGTATCTGTGGAGAGAAGCCCAGACTGTGCAGAGCAGCGATCAAAGCACATGGTCCTGGAGTACAAGAGATTCTCCGGGTCTTACACTGTTTGCTCTATAATTCCACATGTGATAAGTCAGTGCTGAAGCCTCAGTGCGAATCTACAATTATTATAGTCAGGAAAATGCAGAAAACTCTGTGAATGCGAAGGTGAGAGCAGACTCCTCCTCTGTCCTGTATAATGTATCATATACTATGTGTAACATGTAACAGATCCCGGGACAGGTAACAGATCCCGGAACAGGTAACAGATCACGGGACAGGTAACAGATCACAGGACACGTAACAGATCACAGGACAGGTAACAGATCACAGGACAGGTAACAGTTCACGGGACAGGTAACAGATCCCGGGACAGGTAACAGATCACAGGACACATAACAGATCCCGGGACAGGTGACAGATCACAGGATACGTAACAGATCACAGGATACGTAACAGATCACAGGATACGTAACAGATCACAGGATACGTAACAGATCACAGGACAGGTAACAGATCACAGGACAGGTGACAGATCCCGGGACAGGTAACAGATCCCGGGACAGGTAACAGATCCCGGGACAGGTAACAGATCACAGGATACGTAACAGATCACGGGACAGGTAACAGTTCACGGGACAGGTAACAGATCACAGGACATGTAACAGATCACAGGACAGGTAACAGATCCCAGGACAGGTAACAGATCCCAGGACAGGTAACAGATCCCGGGACAGGTAACAGATCCCGGGACAGGTAACAGATCCCGGGACAGGTAACAGATCCCGAGACAGGTGACAGATCCCAGGACAGGTGACAGATCCCAGGACAGGTGACAGATCCCGGGACAGGTAACAGATCACAGGACACGTAACAGATCCCGGGACAGGTAACAGATCACAGGACACATAACAGATCCCGGGACAGGTAACAGATCACAGGATACGTAACAGATCACAGGACAGGTGACAGATCACGGGACAGGTAACAGATCACAGGACACGTAACAGATCCCGGGACAGGTAACAGATCACAGGACACATAACAGATCCCGGGACAGGTAACAGATCACAGGATACGTAACAGATCACAGGATACGTAACAGATCACAGGACAGGTGACAGATCACGGGACAGGTAACAGTTCACGGGACAGGTAACAGATCACAGGACAGGTAACAGATCCCAGGACAGGTAACAGATCCCGGGACAGGTAACAGATCCCGGGACAGGTAACAGATCCCGGGACAGGTGACAGATCACGGTACAGGTAACAGATCACGGTACAGGTAACAGATCACGGTACAGGTAACAGATCACGGGACAGGTAACAGATCACAGGATACGTAACAGATCACAGGATACGTAACAGATCACGGGACAGGTGACAGATCACGGGACAGGTAACAGATCACAGGACACGTAACAGATCACAGGACACGTAACAGATCACAGGACACGTAACAGATCACAGGACACGTAACAGATCCCGGGACAGGTAACAGATCACAGGACACGTAACAGATCCCGGGACAGGTAACAGATCACAGGATACGTAACAGATCACAGGATACGTAACAGATCACAGGACAGGTGACAGATCACGGGACAGGTAACAGTTCACGGGACAGGTAACAGATCCCAGGACAGGTAACAGATCCCAGGACAGGTAACAGATCCCGGGACAGGTAACAGATCCCGGGACAGGTAACAGATCCCGGGACAGGTAACAGATCCCGGGACAGGTAACAGATCCCGGGACAGGTAACAGATCCCGGGACAGGTAACAGATCCCGGGACAGGTAACAGATCCCGGGACAGGTGACAGATCCCGGGACAGGTGACAGATCCCGGGACAGGTGACAGATTCCGGGACAGGTGACAGATTCCGGGACAGGTGACAGATCCCGGGACAGGTGACAGATTCCGGGACAGGTGACAGATTCCGGGACAGGTGACAGATCACGGTACAGGTAACAGATCACGGGACATGTAACAGATCACGGGACAGGTAGCAGATCACGGGACAGGTAACAGATCACAGGACACGTAACAGATCACAGGACACGTAACAGATCCCGGGACAGGTAACAGATCACAGGACACATAACAGATCCCGGGACAGGTGACAGATCACAGGATACGTAACAGATCACGGTACAGGTAACAGATCACGGGACAGGTAGCAGATCACGGGACAGGGAGCAGATCACGGGACAGGTAGCAGATCACGGGACAGGGAGCAGATCACGGGACAGGTAGCAGATCCCGGGACAGGTAGCAGATCCCGGGACAGGTAACAGATCCCGGGACAGGTAACAGATCCCGGGACAGGTAACAGATCCCGGGACAGGTAACAGATCACAGGACAGGTAGCAGATCCCGGGACAGGTAACAGATCACGGGACAGGTAACAGATTCCAGGACAGGTGACAGATCCCGGGACAGGTGACAGATCCCGGGACAGGTGACAGATCACGGGACAGGGAGCAGATCACGGGACAGGTAGCAGATCCCGGGACAGGTAGCAGATCCCGGGACAGGTAACAGATCCCGGGACAGGTAACAGATCCCGGGACAGGTAACAGATCCCGGGACAGGTAACAGATCACAGGACAGGTAGCAGATCCCGGGACAGGTAACAGATCACGGGACAGGTAACAGATCCCGGGACACATAAGACTGTAACCCCCATCATCACTAATGTCTTTCTTTGCACATTCATTACCAAAATTGTCTTCCAGAAACACGAAGCCGAAACTCCAGCCCCATCTCCATATCAGAGGCGGCCGCCATGTTCCTCAGCTCCCTGCAGAAAGCCCAGGAGGAAGGTACAAGCTCCGCCTCATCTTATACTACTACTACACCCACACACTACACTCACTACACACCACATTCACTTACTACAAACACACTCAGGGCCTGACTAAGGATGGTGGGGGCCCTTCCAACAATGTTTTTGGAAGTATACAGCCTGCCAGCCCCCTGTAGTATATAGCCTACCAGACCCCTGTAGTATACAGCCTGCCTGACCCCCTGTAGTATACAGCCTGCCAGCCCCCTGTAGTATATAGCCTGCCAGCCCCCTGTAGTATATATCCTGCCTGACCCCCTGTAGTATATAGCCTGCCAGCCCCCCTGTAGTATATATCCTGCCTGACCCCCTGTAGTATACAGCCTGCCTGACCCCCTGTAGTATATAGCCTGCCAGCCCCCCTGTAGTATATATCCTGCCTGACCCCCTGTAGTATACAGCCTGCCTGACCCCCTGTAGTATATAGCCTGCCAGCCCCCCTGTAGTATATATCCTGCCTGACCCCCTGTAGTATACAGCCTGCCAGCCCCCTGTAGTATATAGCCTGCCAGCCCCCTGTAGTATATAACCTGCCAGCCCCCTGTAGTATACAGCCTGCCTGACCCCCTGTAGTATACAGCCTGCCTGACCCCTTGTAGTATACAGCCTGCCTGACCCCTTGTAGTATACAGCCTGCCTGACCCCTTGTAGTATACAGCCTGCTATCCCCCAGTAGTATATAGCCTGCCAGCCCCCTGTAGTATATAGCCTGCCAGCCCCCTGTAGTATATAGCCTGCCAGCCCCCCTGTAGTATATAGCCTGCCTGACCCCCTGTAGTATACAGCCTGCCTGACCCCCTGTAGTATATAGCCTGCCAGCCCCCCTGTAGTATATAGCCTGCCAGCCCCCCTGTAGTATATAGCCTGCCAGACCCCTGTAGTATACAGCCTGCCAGCCCCCCTGTAGTATATAGCCTGCCAGCCCCCCTGTAGTATATAGCCTGCCAGCCCCCTGTAGTATATAGCCTGCCAGCCCCCCTGTAGTATATAGCCTGCCTGACCCCCTGTAGTATACAGCCTGCCTGACCCCCTGTAGTATATAGCCTGCCAGCCCCCTGTAGTATATAGCCTGCCAGCCCCCCTGTAGTATATAGCCTGCCTGACCCCCTGTAGTATACAGCCTGCCTGACCCCCTGTAGTATATAGCCTGCCAGCCCCCTGTAGTATATAGCCTGCCAGCCACCCTGTAGTATACAGCCTGCCAGCCCCCTGTAGTATACAGCCTGCCAGCCCCCAGTAGTATATAGCCTGCCTGACCCCCTGTAGTATATAGTCTGCCTGACCCCTGTAGTATATAGCCTGCCAGCCCCCTGTAGTATATAGTTTGCCAGCCCCCTGTAGTATATAGCCTGCCAGCCCCCTGTAGTATATAACCTGCCAGCCCCCTGTAGTATACAGCCTGCCTGACCCCCTGTAGTATACAGCCTGCCTGACCCCTTGTAGTATACAGCCTGCCTGACCCCTTGTAGTATACAGCCTGCCTGACCCCTTATAGTACACAGCCTGCCTGACCCCTTGTAGTATACAGCCTGCTAGCCCCCAGTAGTATATAGCCTAAAAGACCCCTGTAGTATACAGCCTGCCAGCCCCCCTGTAGTATATAGCCTGTCAGCCCCCCTGTAGTATATAGCCTGCCAGCCCCCCTGTAGTATATAGCCTGCCAGCCCCCCTGTAGTATATAGCCTGCCAGCCCCCCTGTAGTATATAGCCTGCCAGCCCCCCTGTAGTATATAGCCTGCCAGCCCCCCTGTAGTATATAGCCTGCCAGCCCCCCTGTAGTATATAGCCTGCCAGACCCCCTGTAGTATATAGCCTGCCAGACCCCCTGTAGTATACAGCCTGCCTGACCCCCTGTAGTATACAGTCTGCCAGCCCCGCTGTAGTATATAGCCTGCCAGCCCCCTGTAGTATGCAGCCTGCCTGACCCCCTGTAGTATATAGCCTGCCTGACTCCTGTAGTATACAGCCTGCCTGACCCCCTGTAGTATATAGCCTGCCTGACCCCTGTAGTATACAGCCTGCCTGACCCCCTGTAGTATATAGCCTGCCTGACCCCCTGTAGTATATAGCCTGCCTGACCCCCTGTAGTATATAGCCTGCCTGACCCCCTGTAGTATATAGCTTGCCTGACCCCCTGTAGTATATAGCCTGCCTGACCCCCTGTAGTATACAGCCTGCCTGACCCCCTGTAGTATACAGCCTGCCTGACCCCCTGTAGTATACAGCCTGCCTGACCCCCTGTAGTATACAGCCTGCCTGACCCCCTGTAGTATACAGCCTGCCTGACCCCCTGTAGTATATAGCCTGCCAGCCCCCCTGTAGTATATAGCCTGCCTGACCCCCTGTAGTATATAGCCTGCCTGACCCCCTGTAGTATATAGCCTGCCTGACCCCCTGTAGTATATAGCTTGCCTGACCCCCTGTAGTATATAGCCTGCCTGACCCCCTGTAGTATACAGCCTGCCTGACCCCCTGTAGTATACAGCCTGCCTGACCCCCTGTAGTATACAGCCTGCCTGACCCCCTGTAGTATACAGCCTGCCTGACCCCCTGTAGTATATAGCCTGCCAGCCCCCTGTAGTATGCAGCCTGCCAGCCCCCTGTAGTATATAGCCTGCCAGCCCCCTGTAGTATATAACCTGCCAGCCCCCTGTAGTATACAGCCTGCCTGACCCCCTGTAGTATACAGCCTGCCAGCCCCCTGTAGTATATAGCCTGCCCAGCCCCCTGTAGTATATAGCCTGCCAGCCCCCCTGTAGTATATAGCCTGCCATCCCCCCTGTAGTATACAGCCTGCCTGACCCCTTGTAGTATACAGCCTGCCTGACCCCTTGTAGTATACAGCCTGCCTGACCCCTTGTAGTATACAGCCTGCCAGCCCCCAGTAGTATACAGCCTGTCTGACCCCCTGTAGTATATAGCCTGTCAGCCCCCCTGTAGTATATAGCCTAAAAGACCCCTGTAGTATACAGCCTGCCAGCCCCCCTGTAGTATATAGCCTGTCAGCCCCCCTGTAGTATATAGCCTGCCAGCCCCCCTGTAGTATATAGCCTGCCAGCCCCCCTGTAGTATATAGCCTGCCAGCCCCCCTGTAGTATATAGCCTGCCAGCCCCCCTGTAGTATATAGCCTGCCAGCCCCCCTGTAGTATATAGCCTGCCAGCCCCCCTGTAGTATATAGCCTGCCAGACCCCCTGTAGTATACAGCCTGCCTGACCCCCTGTAGTATACAGCCTGCCAGCCCCCCTGTAGTATATAGCCTGCCAGCCCCCTGTAGTATGCAGCCTGCCAGCCCCCCTGTAGTATATAGCCTGCCTGACTCCTGTAGTATACAGCCTGCCTGACCCCTGTAGTATACAGCCTGCCTGACCCCCTGTAGTATATAGCCTGCCTGACCCCCTGTAGTATATAGCCTGCCTGACCCCCTGTAGTATATAGCTTGCCTGACCCCCTGTAGTATATAGCCTGCCTGACCCCCTGTAGTATACAGCCTGCCTGACCCCCTGTAGTATACAGCCTGCCTGACCCCCTGTAGTATATAGCCTGCCTGACCCCCTGTAGTATATAGCCTGCCTGACCCCCTGTAGTATATAGCTTGCCTGACCCCCTGTAGTATATAGCCTGCCAGCCCCCTGTAGTATACAGCCTGCCTGACCCCCTGTAGTATACAGCCTGCCTGACCCCCTGTAGTATACAGCCTGCCTGACCCCCTGTAGTATACAGCCTGCCTGACCCCCTGTAGTATACAGCCTGCCTGACCCCCTGTAGTATGCAGCCTGCCTGACCCCCTGTAGTATGCAGCTTGCCTGACCCCCTGTAGTATACAGCCTGCCTGACCCCCTGTAGTATACAGCCTGCCTGACCCCCTGTAGTATACAGCCTGCCTGACCCCCTGTAGTATATAGCCTGCCTGACCCCCTGTAGTATATAGCCTGCCAGCCCCCAGTAGTATACAGCTTGCCAGCCCCCAGTAGTATACAGCTTGCCAGCCCCCAGTAGTATACAGCCTGCCAGCCCCCAGTAGTATACAGCTTGCCAGCCCCCAGTAGTATACAGCCTGCCAGCCCCCAGTAGTATACAGCCTGCAAGCCCCCTGAAGAATACAGCCAGCCCCATGTAGTATACAGCCTGCCAGCCCCCCTGTAGTATACAGCCTGCCAGCCCCCCTGTAGTATATAGCCTGCCTGAGCCCCTGTAGTATACAGCCCCCAGCAGAATTTAGCCGTCAGTCCCCTGTAGAAAATGGCCACAAAATAAACTTCATGCTTAGCTCACCTTCCCTGACCACTAGGCTAACTAGGAATAACGTGCAGCGGTCCCGGCCACCCAGACCTCTGAATGCTCCATAGGCCCACTCCGCATAGGAGAGACCGGCCAACCCGGGCCAATGGATGGAAGCGCCCACCCGGTTGTACACCTCTGTGTTAAAGGGGCACTGAAGCAGGAAGTGGTCCATGCTCTCCAGCAGACCACCGCACTCCTCCCGAGGACAACCCCTTTCCTCAGAGCTCCTACACTTCAGATTGTCCCTCACACACAGCTTTCCATGGAAGCAGCGCCAAGTCACGTCCCAAAACTTCAAGGGGATCCTGATGGAATTCAATAAACTCAAACCCACCCCAAGAACACCCGACTTGGGCAATCCCTGAGGGCCAGAGGCTTCTGGAAATGGGTCAACAGAACCCTCTTGTCAAGGACTTTCCTCGACATGGTCCTGATCTCCCACATTCCCAGACCCCACCGGCGAATCACCTTCAGAACCGGGGTAGCGTAAGCCGGAAGATGCCCATGCGGTGTGCGGAGATCCTTCACTTGCCCTTACAGGCGCCTGTGGTAACTGTTACAGCTGAGTACAATAAATTACCAATATCCAGAGGTCCGTTTGTATGTAAGTCAGGTGTTCTTAAGTAGGGGACTGCCTGTGGATCTTCCTCCAGGAGCTCAGGAGCACAAGCACAGAGCAGCTGCACACCCCACACACCCTCTGCTGACGAGCTCCAGAGCTGCGCTCACTATTCTGCTGCTGTGTGTACAATGCTCTTGATGTATCTCTGTGTTGCAGCGGAGGACGGAGCTCTGGATCAGGACGGGTTCCTCCCGGGTCCGATCTTCAGCTGGTGACTTGTCCTTGTGTGGTTCCCGTGTGTTATCTATCAGCTGTATCCTGGGCCCGGGTGACGCTCCGATGTGATCATGTGACCAGCGGGTGCACCGACGCTTCGCTTCCTCATTACCTTCTCTGCAGATCAGCAACGACCCGGACAATTATCTGTGTCAGGATTTCTATGGACAAATGTCACAGAATAAAGAAAATGTCACAGAATAAAGAAAATGTCACAGAATAAAGAAAATGTCACAGAATAAAGAAAATGTCACAGAATAAAGAAAATGTCACGTATTTTGGTTACAACATAAAGTCTCCGATTGTTACTAATGTGTATAATAGCCGAACATAGACTACACAGTCCTCCTCCTCCTCCTCCAGACTCCTCCTCCTCCTCCTCCAGACTCCTCCTCCTCCTCCTCCTACAGACTGCTCTGTCCTCCTCCTCCTCCAGACTCCTCCTCCTCCTCCTCCTCCCCGCTCCTCCTCCTCCTCCAGACTCCTCTTCCTCCTCCTCCAGACTCCTCCTCCTCCAGACTCCTCCTCCTCCAGACTCCTCCTCCTCCAGACTCCTCTGTCCTCCTCCTCCTCCAGACTCCTCCTCCTCACTCCTCCTCCTCCTCCAGACTCCTCTGTCCTCCTCCTCCTCCTCCTCCAGACTCCTCTGTCCTCCTCCTCCTCCAGACTCCTCCTCCTCCAGACTCCTGTCCTCCTCCTCCAGACTCCTCTGTCCTCCTCCTCCTCCAGACTCCTCTGTCCTCCTCCCTCCTCCTCCAGACTCCTCTGTCCTCCTCCTCCAGACTCCTCTGTCCTCCTCCTCCTCCTCCAGACTCCTCTGTCCTCCTCCTCCTCCTCCAGACTCCTCTGTCCTCCTCCTCCTCCTCCAGACTCCTCTGTCCTCCTCCTCCTCCTCCAGACTCCTCTGTCCTCCTCCTCCTCCTCCTCCAGACTCCTCTGTCCTCCTCCTCCTCCTCCAGACTACTCTGTCCTCCTCCTCCTCCAGACTCCTCTGTACTCCTCCTCCTCCAGACTCCTCTGTACTCCTCCTCCTCCAGACTCTCCTCTGTCCTCCTCCTCCAGACTACTCTGTCCTCCTCCTCCTCCAGACCCCTTTGTCCTCCTCCTCCAGACTCCTCTGTCCTCCTCCTCCAGACTCCTCTGTCCTCCTCCTCCAGACTCCTCTGTCCTCCTCCTCCAGACTCCTCTGTCCTCCTCCTCCAAACTCCTCTGTCCTCCTTCTCCAAACTCCCCTGTCCTCCTCCTCCCAAACTCCTCTGTCCTCCTCCTCCTCCAGACTCCTCTGTCCTCCTCCTCCTCCAGACTCCTCTGTCCTCCTCCTCCAAACTCCTCTGTCCTCCTCCTCCTCCAGACTCCTCTGTCCTCCTCCTCCTCCTCCAGACTCCTCTGTCCTCCTCCTCACTCCTCCTCCAGACTCCTCTGTCCTCCTCCTCCTCCTAACTCCTCCTCCTCCTCCAGACTCTCTGTGCTCCTCCTCCTCCAGACTCCTCTCTGCTCCTCCTCCAGAGTCCACTGTGCTCCTCCTCCTACAGACCCCTCTGTCCTCCTCCTCTTCCAGACCCCTCTGTCCTCCTCCTCCTCCTCCAGACTCCTCTGTCCTCCTCCTCCTCCTCCAGACTCCTCTGTCCTCCTCCTCCTCCAGACTCCTCTGTCCTCCTCCTCCTCCAGACTCCTCTGTCCTCCTCCTCCTCCAGACTCCTCTGTCCTCCTCCTCCAAACTCCTCTGTCCTCCTCCTCCTCCAGACTCCTCTGTGCTCCTCCTCCTCCAGACTCCTCTGTGCTCCTCCTCCTCCAGACTCCACTGTGCTCCTCCTCCTCCAGACTCCACTGTGCTCCTCCTCCTCCAGACTCCACTGTGCTCCTCCTCCTCCAGACTCCACTGTGCTCCTCCTCCTCCAGACTCCTCTGTCCTCCTCCTCCTCCTCCAACTCCTCTGTCCTCCTCCTCCTCCTCCAGACTCCTCTGTCCTCCTCCTCCTCCTCCAGACTCCTCTGTCCTCCTCCTCCTCCTCCTCCAGACTCCTCTGTCCTCCTCCTCCTCCTCCAGACTACTCTGTCCTCCTCCTCCTCCAGACTCCTCTGTACTCCTCCTCCTCCCAGACTCCTCTGTACTCCTCCTCCTCCAGACTCCTCTGTCCTCCTCCTCCTCCAGACTACTCTGTCCTCCTCCTCCTCCAGACCCCTTTGTCCTCCTCCTCCAGACTCCTCTGTCCTCCTCCTCCAGACTCCTCTGTCCTCCTCCTCCAGACTCCTCTGTCCTCCTCCTCCAGACTCCTCTGTCCTCCTCCTCCAAACTCCTCTGTCCTCCTTCTCCAAACTCCCCTGTCCTCCTCCTCCAAACTCCTCTGTCCTCCTCCTCCTCCAGACTCCTCTGTCCTCCTCCTCCTCCAGACTCCTCTGTCCTCCTCCTCCAAACTCCTCTGTCCTCCTCCTCCTCCAGACTCCTCTGTCCTCCTCCTCCTCCTCCAGACTCCTCTGTCCTCCTCCTCACTCCTCCTCCAGACTCCTCTGTCCTCCTCCTCCTCCTAACTCCTCCTCCTCCTCCAGACTCCTCTGTGCTCCTCCTCCTCCAGACTCCTCTCTGCTCCTCCTCCAGAGTCCACTGTGCTCCTCCTCCTACAGACCCCTCTGTCCTCCTCCTCTTCCAGACCCCTCTGTCCTCCTCCTCCTCCTCCAGACTCCTCTGTCCTCCTCCTCCTCCTCCAGACTCCTCTGTCCTCCTCCTCCTCCAGACTCCTCTGTCCTCCTCCTCCTCCAGACTCCTCTGTCCTCCTCCTCCTCCAGACTCCTCTGTCCTCCTCCTCCAAACTCCTCTGTCCTCCTCCTCCTCCAGACTCCTCTGTGCTCCTCCTCCTCCAGACTCCTCTGTGCTCCTCCTCCTCCAGACTCCACTGTGCTCCTCCTCCTCCAGACTCCACTGTGCTCCTCCTCCTCCAGACTCCACTGTGCTCCTCCTCCTCCAGACTCCACTGTGCTCCTCCTCCTCCAGACTCCACTGTGCTCCTCCTCCTCCAGACTCCACTGTGCTCCTCCTCCTCCAGACTCCACTGTGCTCCTCCTCCTCCAGACTCCACTGTGCTCCTCCTCCTCCAGAGTCCACTGTGCTCCTCCTCCTCCAGAGTCCACTGTGCTCCTCCTCCTCCAGAGTCCACTGTGCTCCTCCTCCTCCAGAGTCCACTGTGCTCCTCCTCCTCCAGAGTCCACTGTGCTCCTCCTCCTCCAGAGTCCACTGTGCTCCTCCTCCTCCAGAGTCCACTGTGCTCCTCCTCCTCCAGAGTCCACTGTGCTCCTCCTCCTCCAGAGTCCACTGTGCTCCTCCTCCTCCAGAGTCCACTGTGCTCCTCCTCCTCCAGAGTCCACTGTGCTCCTCCTCCTCCAGAGTCCACTGTGCTCCTCCTCCTCCAGAGTCCACTGTGCTCCTCCTCCTCCAGAGTCCACTGTGCTCCTCCTCCTCCAGAGTCCACTGTGCTCCTCCTCCTCCAGAGTCCACTGTGCTCCTCCTCCTCCAGAGTCCACTGTGCTCCTCCTCCTCCAGAGTCCACTGTGCTCCTCCTCCTCCAGAGTCCACTGTGCTCCTCCTCCTCCAGACTACTGTGCTCCTCCTCCTCCAGACTCCTCTGTCCTCCTCCTCCTCCAGACTCCTCTGTCCTCCTCCTCCTCCAGACTCCTCTGTCCTCCTCCTCCTCCAGACTCCTCTGTCCTCCTCCTCCTCCAGACTCCTCTGTCCTCCTCCTCCTCCAGACTACTCTGTCCTCCTCCTCCTCCAGACTACTCTGTCCTCCTCCAGACTACTCTGTCCTCCTCCTCCTCCAGACTACTCTGTCCTCCTCCTCCTCCAGACTACTCTGTCCTCCTCCTCCTCCAGACTACTCTGTCCTCCTCCTCCAGACTACTCTGTCCTCCTCCTCCTCCTCCAGACCCCTCTGTCCTCCTCCTCCTCCTCCAGACCCCTCTGTCCTCCTCCAGACTTCTCTGTTCTCCTCCTCCAGACTTCTCTGTTCTCCTCCTCCTCCTCCAGACTCCTCTGTCCTCCTCCTCCTCCTCCAGACTCCTCTGTCCTCCTCCTCCTCCAGACTCCTCTGCCCTCCTCCTCCTCCAGACTCCTCTGTCCTCCTCTGCCTCACCCAGACTCCTCTGTCCTCCTCTGCCTCACCCAGACTCCTCTGTCCTCCTCTGCCTCACCCAGACTCCTCTGTCCTCCTCCTCCAGGCTCCTCTGTCCTCCTCCTCCAGACCCCTCTGTCCTCCTCCTCCTCCTCCAGACCCCTCTGTCCTCCTCCAGACTTCTCTGTTCTCCTCCTCCAGACTCTTCTGTCCTCCACTGCCTCACCCAGACTCCTCTGTCCTCCTCCTCCAGGCTCCTCTGTCCTGCTCCTCCTCCTCCAGACTCCTCTGTCCTCCTCCTCCAGACTCCTCTGTCCTCCTCCTCCTCCTCCAGACTCCTCTGTCCTCCTCCTCCTCCTCCAGACTCCTCTGTCCTCCTCCTCCTCCAGACTCCTCTGTCCTCCTCCTCCTCCAGACTCCTCTGTCCTCCACCTCCTCCAGACTCCTCTGTCCTCCTCCTCCTCCAGACCTTTTTGTTCTCCTTTTCCTCTGTACTGGTATACACTGTGTATAACCTTTCCTCAGATGAGTAGGGGGAGCACCTGACATGATGTAGGCTCGGCCAGCATGAGGATTGTTAGGGGGGCTCAGCTTGCAGAGGTCCCCCTCATAGTGTCTCATCAGTTTGCCTCTACTGCTGTGGGTGGAGAGAAGAGGTTCAGCAGCTGCAGTCTCTGACATCTCCTAGTCTTCCTGTCATTGGTCGGCTGATTCGGTCACCGGCTCCTCCTCCTCATGACTCACTTCCTGTGTTTCCTGCTTTAGCAGTTTCCGTAGTCAGAGGGGAGGGGGAGCAGCATGTCTCTGGCCAGGTCTATCCTTATCGTACATCAAGCTGCTGCTTTGTCATACACTGAACACATAGAGGAAGTATATAACTCCGCCCTGATTTCTTTATGTTAGGTAGGTAACACAAAATGCATATTATAAATGAAGATCTTTATTATTTACAGGGCATCTACCACCAGGATGAAAGACTGTAGGAAAATAAGCCTGAGGGGCTCCATGCTCCATTAGCACCTAAGCACCTTCATCCTGGTGGAAGATGCCCTTTAAGTAAACCATCCCGCTAAACCAGGGGCATTACTCATAGATCCAGGCCCCAGGACTGTGGTATCTTCTTATACGTGTTATCCGTGGCCTCCATCTGTCTATAATAGTCTTTTATAATTATTGCAATGAGCCTGAAGGGCTCTGGGGGTGTTACTAGAGCCCCTCTGTGCTGCAGATTCACAGGCTGTTACAATGAGCAGAACATGTCTCCCCCTGCTGCTGCTAGATTACACGGGGGCAGAGGGAAATCCTCTAGATATCCAGCGTCTGTGATAATGGCTGATGCTTCTCCTATGATGTCTGGGGGATTGTGGCTTCCGAGGTTTGGGGTGCACCTGACTGTGTAAGGAAGGTTCCCCTAGACTGGGGGCTGGCGTTATAGAAGTTTGGGTACTATTGCACTTTAATAGCGTTGGTGATCTGTGTCCCCCCCTCCCCTGTTACCTCATGATGCCCTCCTCTCCTATGACTCTGAAGCCCCCCCCCCCTCCCTATGTTATTGAGATGTTATGTTTTTTGTAATGTTTTACCTTTGTATTTTATAGTTAATTTCCAGTTACAGCAGGTGGAATGGTGGGAGATGTGAGATGGTAGTTGCTCGGTTGGCCGACTTGCCAGCTGGGAGTCCAGGCCTTCAGCTTCTAGAGCTCAGTAATGTGTGATTTTATTCCAAGTGCCTGATTTATGGGACATTACACATTACAGACTGGTGGCTGTAGGGTGAGGTCACCAAGGGTTTACTTACATAAAGGGTGTTTGGTACTTTAATGAAGGGGGAGTGGCCATGGATTTTGGTTGGCTTACCCCTCCCTTTTTTTCTGACCTCATCGTGTTGTCCTCTTTTAGTTGCGGCACTCAAAGGGGAGTTACGTTGAATTTTTGGCTTTTGATGTTCGGCTGGACGACTTTCCAGCTGGGAGTTTGGCTGAGCGAGTTATTTCTGGTGCCTTATGTTCATGTTACGAGTTATTGTGTAAATGAAAATGTGACCCCTTTAGCCCCCAGCAAGGAGTCCTGTGTGACGCTTTACATACATACATACACACAGCATGCACTCAGTCTACACATATACTGTATACATATATACTTTACTAACACACATACATCATACACAAGGGCATCATAAGCAGCAGATCCTAGCACAGGGAGGGGAGAGGGTAACACAGTTTGGGGCACTTCCTCCTGTGTTCTGTGAACCCTCCCCCTCTCGCAGGACCCGACAGACAGGAAGTGGAGGAAGATGATTCACGTGACCCTCGGAGCTTCCCCTTCTGCTCTTCAGGAGTTGGTGATGATAGATCTGCCTCTCATGTGTCATATATCTGCAGCAACCTGGATGGAGATGGGCCCCTCAGAACCCAGGGGCCCCGGGCAGTCGCCCATTACGCCCTAATGAAGATCTGCCATTGGTTTTGTATCTAAAACCAGAAACTTTGTCACGCACTGTAGCTGCATGTGACAGGTAAGTGGCTCTGAGTATAAGGAACCTTCTGTGGATGCAGCTCTGGATGTGACTAGAGAAGAAGACACTCAGGATCAGGATGTGATATGGAGGGGTACGGTCCCCCAAAATATCATAAAGCCACAAATAGCCGTGAAAGCAATGAAGGTTTAACTATTTGACTACCACACAGATAAGAGCCACATCTATAAGCAGTAGGGACACTGCTCGTCCTGCCACAGGGGCGGTGCTGGTGCAATGTATCAGATCAGTTCCTGTATTCTCCATGTTTCTTCTTCTTGCCACGAGACACCGGGCCGAGGGCAAACGTGGACTTGATGTTGTGCCGATCCCTCTCGGCCTCCTCATCCTCGTCATAGCGCTCCTCCTCCTCCTCCTCTTCTTCATCTTCACTTTCACGGGGGCTGGAGGGCTGAGACACTGATGGAGAAGGGGGCACCGAGGACGGACGGGGGAAGCGGAACCCATCTGTCTATAAAAGGGACATAACATACAGGATTAATAGTGCGGGAGCGATATACATATATATATATACACATGAAAGTCACTGGAGATATGTGTTCAGGGGCCCAACTACAGAGGGAGCAGCCGCTATGGGGCCCGCAGTGTCAGGGGCCCCGGCATCTGAAGAATGGAGGAGGTGTATAATATGTATATAACAGATCTGTGATGTATATACATGTGTGAGTAAGGAACTGTGTATATATAATCAGAAGTCTATGGGGCCCTGTCTCTCCGAGTTACACCCCTGTATGTGATATATGTGCAACACCCCTGCCAAAGCATAGGTGGACTGAAAAGTGTGAATAGCGCCCTCTCCAGGTCAGGAGCTGTCTAGGGAGTCATGAACCCTCTAGGAAGTTTCTAGCTCTGGGAGATTATTTTATAGCAGCTGTAGCCTCTGCCTGGACAGGCAATAGTTAAATGGGTGTAAGATGTTATCCAATCATGTGGCTGTATTGTAAGCTGGAGTGTGATTGGAAAGGAGCTACCACCTGACCAGGGGGAGTATAAAACCCCCGATGCAGGGGGAGCACATGGTCCTTCAGATTCTGTTATCAGTCCAGACCACATGGACAGAGTGACCAGAGAGACAGTGGACAGGAGACCAACAGTGCTGACACAGAGTCAGGAGCCTCCAATCCAGAGCTGCAGCTTCCACGCTGGACTCAGCCCCACCTCAATTATCCCAGCATCTACTACCAGGCTGGTGCACTATTTCTGAGGACCCTCTCCATGACCACTCCAGTACCAGAATCCAGATCTGCTGTGTGACCGTTTAGGCCCGTTGCCTGCTGTTGTTCAATAAAGATCTGTAAGGTGATTTGCACTACGTTGCCTCCGTCTGATCCCTGGATACGGCTGTTACCACCACGGGCTCCCCCATCCATTACCCAGAGCTCTTCTCCAGCACCTATGAGGTTAATCCCTGCAAAGAACTGTGTCAGCTCTGCTACATCTGCTGAAAGAGCCATTGCTGCAGCACTGAAGGGGTTAACCGCTGCAACCTCTGTGCTACGCATCAAGTAATTCCAGCCCGCCAAAAGTCACTGGCGTGAAGCCACGGTCTGCGCGGGCTAAGCTCCGCCCCCTGCGCATACAGCGAGGCCTTTACCTCTCAATGAGGAACCGGAGCTCCTCGAAGCCTTTGAGACTCTGATCATCGCGGCAGCGCATCCCATCCGGAGGCCATTTGCTGCTCACCGGCTGCATTGAGGTACGACTCGGGCCTCCCTCGTGGACACCTACCTCAAGTCTGGGGTGGAGTGTGGCTCTCCACCTGCTCCGAATCCATCCTCTCCGGTTCCACCCCTGCAGAGGTTCCTCTCCACTATCGGTGTCCTGGTTCCGTACGCTCCAGAGGGTTTCCGTTTTTGATTGTGGAATCTGCTGCAGCCAGTCCAAGCGGCAGGGAAACCGGTATCCCCTGGGCTCCCTCACTCTGGAGGCTATCCTAAAGGAGCCCAACACTCCAGTAGCCACCGCTGACCGGCCCGTGGAGTATCCAAGACCACCTGGTAAGAGGCCCATGCTGTGTGGTGAGAACGTCCTGCCAGCTACAGAGGTTTCTACCACCAGCTCAACAGCGCCCCCAACAGCTGCAGGTCAGTCTGAGAATGACACTCCTCTATCTCTCAGCAATGGAGAAGAATCTATGGCTCCCGTGGCCACCATCATGTGCTCTACAGCGCCCCCAACAGCTGCAGGTCAGTCTGAGCATGACACTCCTCTATCTCTCAGCAATGGAGAAGAATCTATGGCTCCTGCGGCCATCATCATGCACTCCACAGCGCCCCCAGCTACTGGAGGTCAGAGAAGTGCTGAAGGGCTGAAGATGACCTCCCGGCTGTTCCAGCTTCTGGGTGTCCCATGTCAGCAGTTCCAGAGCCACCAGCGCTCCTGAGGTTCCTGCTAGCGGACGATCTCCGGGTGCTGAGAGTTTCTGTTGCACAGGTTGATCCTCCAGCTGCATCGGAACGTGTTCCAGCATCATCTGTTCCTGCTGTAGGACCTGTTCCCGCGCCCTGCGACCCTGCTACAGCTGCGCCAGATCCCACCCCTGCTGCTTCTGCACCTACCTCTGCAGATCCATTTTCCACCACCAGAGCTGTCCAGGCGATGAATCCCACCAGCGGGTGCCCCCAGCCGGCTGCAGCCCTGACTCTGACAGTGAGTAATCCCCTGATGGGCTGAAGTCGACAATCAGGTACTTTTCTGCCTTGTATATATTTCTGTCTCCCCGTTGGGCTGGGCCCACCTACCCCTCCTATAGAGCCACAGACTCTCATCTAAAGTATTAGAAGTCAAAAACTCTCCCCCAGTTGTGCTATGATAGCGGACGCAGAGCTCCTCACCAAGGGACTGTGGCCCTCATCTGAAGGGGAGACCCTTTGTTTTTGCGATCCTTTTTCCTACATGAAGGACTGTGCCCAGAGGATAGACTGTCCCTGCAGGAGTCTCTGAGAGACTTCTGGTCGGTTACTCCAAGGAAAAAGTTTATTATTTTTGCACTTAATGCCTTTCTTCCCAGGAAATGGACATCGCTATCTCGCTACCAAGAGTCACCATGCTGCATGTGACCTTCTTATTAGGCTTTGCAGCTATGTGGACTGTGTCGGACCGTCTTTGTATTTGTCAAATCCTGACCGCAGGCTTACGGCTGAAATCGGAGCTCCGTAATTGTGTGGCCTCTTAATCGTGGGTCTTTAAGGAACCGGGGGTGTTCACTAGGGTAAGACCATCAGACCACAGGTATACCATATGTACTATACGTATCATTTATGCCACCTAGGTGACGTGTCTTCGGACAGATTTTCAGGCCTTGGTGCAAGGAGTGGATTACAGGACATGACACCGTGGCAAAGAGTTGGTTTAAAGTGGATGTAATGGCTGATAACAGAGAGTAATAGATTGTATCCCCCCCTGTACAGTCTCCTCTCCCCGGGGTGTAATGGCTGATAACAGAGAGTAATAGATTGTATCCCCCCCTGTACAGTCTCCTCTCCCCCGGGGTGTAATGGCTGATAACAGAGAGTAATAGATTGTATCCCCCCTGTACAGTCTCCTCTCCCCGGGGTGTAATGGCTGATAACAGAGAGTAATAGATTGTATCCCCCCCCCCCTGTACAGTCTCCTCTCCCCGGGATGTAATGGCTGATAACAGAGAGTAATAGATTGTATCCCCCTGTACAGTCTCCTCTCCCCGGGATGTAATGGCTGATAACAGAGAGTAATAGATTGTATCCCCCTGTACAGTCTCCTCTCCCCGGGATGTAATGGCTGATAACAGAGAGTAATAGATTGTATCCCCCCTGTACAGTCTCCTCTCCCCGGGGTGTAATGGCTGATAACAGAGAGTAATAGATTGTATCCCCCTGTACAGTCTCCTCTCCCCGGGATGTAATGGCTGATAACAGAGAGTAATAGATTGTATCCCCCCTGTACAGTCTCCTCTCCCCGGGATGTAATGGCTGATAACAGAGAGTAATAGATTGTATCCCCCCTGTGCAGTCTCCTCTCCCCCCCGGGTGTAATGGCTGATAACAGAGAGTAATAGATTGTATCCCCCCTGTACAGTCTCCTCTCCCCGGGATGTAATGGCTGATAACAGAGAGTAATAGATTGTATCCCTCCTGTACAGTCTCCTCTCCCCGGGATGTAATGGCTGATAACAGAGAGTAATAGATTGTATCCCCCTGTACAGTCTCCTCTCCCCGGGATGTAATGGCTGATAACAGAGAGTAATAGATTGTATCCCCCCTGTACAGTCTCCTCTCCCCGGGATGTAATGGCTGATAACAGAGAGTAATAGATTGTATCCCCCCTGTACAGTCTCCTCTCCCCGGGATGTAATGGCTGATAACAGAGAGTAATAGATTGTATCCCCCTGTACAGTCTCCTCTCCCCGGGGTGTAATGGCTGATAACAGAGAGTAATAGATTGTATCCCCCTGTACAGTCTCCTCTCCCCGGGGTGTAATGGCTGATAACAGAGAGTAATAGATTGTATCCCCCCTGTACAGTCTCCTCTCCCCGGGATGTAATGGCTGATAACAGAGAGTAATAGATTGTATCCCCCCTGTACAGTCTCCTCTCCCCGGGGTGTAATGGCTGATAACAGAGAGTAATAGATTGTATCCCCCCCCCCCTGTACAGTCTCCTCTCCCCGGGGTGTAATGGCTGATAACAGAGAGTAATAGATTGTATCCCTCCCTGTACAGTCTCCTCTCCCCGGGGTGTAATGGCTGATAACAGAGAGTAATAGATTGTATCCCCCCCTGTACAGTGTCCTCTCCCCGGGATGTAATGGCTGATAACAGAGAGTAATAGATTGTATCCCCCCCTGTACAGTCTCCTCTCCCCGGGGTGTAATGGCTGATAACAGAGAGTAATAGATTGTATCCCCCCTGTACAGTCTCCTCTCCCCGGGGTGTAATGGCTGATAACAGAGAGTAATAGATTGTATCCCCCCTGTACAGTCTCCTCTCCCCGGGATGTAATGGCTGATAACAGAGAGTAATAGATTGTATCCCCCTGTACAGTCTCCTCTCCCCGGGGTGTAATGGCTGATAACAGAGAGTAATAGATTGTATCCCCCCCTGTACAGTCTCCTCTCCCCGGGGTGTAATGGCTGATAACAGAGAGTAATAGATTGTATCCCCCCTGTACAGTCTCCTCTCCCCGGGATGTAATGGCTGATAACAGAGAGTAATAGATTGTATCCCCCCTGTACAGTCTCCTCTCCCCGGGATGTAATGGCTGATAACAGAGAGTAATAGATTGTATCCCCCTGTACAGTCTCCTCTCCCCGGGATGTAATGGCTGATAACAGAGAGTAATAGATTGTATCCCCCCTGTACAGTCTCCTCTCCCCGGGATGTAATGGCTGATAACAGAGAGTAATAGATTGTATCCCCCTGTACAGTCTCCTCTCCCCGGGATGTAATGGCTGATAACAGAGAGTAATAGATTGTATCCCCCTGTACAGTCTCCTCTCCCCGGGGTGTAATGGCTGATAACAGAGAGTAATAGATTGTATCCCCCCCCCCTGTACAGTCTCCTCTCCCCGGGATGTAATGGCTGATAACAGAGAGTAATAGATTGTATCCCCCTGTACAGTCTCCTCTCCCCGGGATGTAATGGCTGATAACAGAGAGTAATAGATTGTATCCCCCCCTGTACAGTCTCCTCTCCCCGGGATGTAATGGCTGATAACAGAGAGTAATAGATTGTATCCCCCCCCCCCTGTACAGTCTCCTCTCCCCGGGATGTAATGGCTGATAACAGAGAGTAATAGATTGTATCCCCCTGTACAGTCTCCTCTCCCCGGGATGTAATGGCTGATAACAGAGAGTAATAGATTGTATCCCCCTGTACAGTCTCCTCTCCCCGGGGTGTAATGGCTGATAACAGAGAGTAATAGATTGTATCCCCCCCCTGTACAGTCTCCTCTCCCCGGGATGTAATGGCTGATAACAGAGAGTAATAGATTGTATCCCCCTGTACAGTCTCCTCTCCCCGGGATGTAATGGCTGATAACAGAGAGTAATAGATTGTATCCCCCCTGTACAGTCTCCTCTCCCCGGGGTGTAATGGCTGATAACAGAGAGTAATAGATTGTATCCCCCCTGTACAGTCTCCTCTCCCCGGGGTGTAATGGCTGATAACAGAGAGTAATAGATTGTATCCCCCCTGTACAGTCTCCTCTCCCCGGGATGTAATGGCTGATAACAGAGAGTAATAGATTGTATCCCCCTGTACAGTCTCCTCTCCCCGGGGTGTAATGGCTGATAACAGAGAGTAATAGATTGTATTCCCCTGTACAGTCTCCTCTCCCCGGGATGTAATGGCTGATAACAGAGAGTAATAGATTGTATCCCCCCTGTACAGTCTCCTCTCCCCGGGATGTAATGGCTGATAACAGAGAGTAATAGATTGTATCCCCCTGTACAGTCTCCTCTCCCCGGGATGTAATGGCTGATAACAGAGAGTAATAGATTGTATCCCCCCTGTACAGTCTCCTCTCCCCGGGATGTAATGGCTGATAACAGAGAGTAATAGATTGTATCCCCCTGTACAGTCTCCTCTCCCCGGGATGTAATGGCTGATAACAGAGAGTAATAGATTGTATCCCCCCTGTACAGTCTCCTCTCCCCGGGGTGTAATGGCTGATAACAGAGAGTAATAGATTGTATCCCCCCCCCCCTGTACAGTCTCCTCTCCCCGGGATGTAATGGCTGATAACAGAGAGTAATAGATTGTATCCCCCCCTGTACAGTCTCCTCTCCCCGGGGTGTAATGGCTGATAACAGAGAGTAATAGATTGTATCCCCCCCCCTGTACAGTCTCCTCTCCCCGGGGTGTAATGGCTGATAACAGAGAGTAACAGATTGTATCCCCCCCTGTACAGTCTCCTCTCCCCGGGGTGTAATGGCTGATAACAGAGAGTAATAGATTGTATCCCCCCTGTACAGTCTCCTCTCCCCGGGGTGTAATGGCTGATAACAGAGAGTAATAGATTGTATCCCCCCTGTACAGTCTCCTCTCCCCGGGGTGTAATGGCTGATAACAGAGAGTAATAGATTGTACCCCCCTGTACAGTCTCCTCTCCCCGGGGTGTAATGGCTGATAACAGAGAGTAATAGATTGTATCCCCCTGTACAGTCTCCTCTCCCCGGGGTGTAATGGCTGATAACAGAGAGTAATAGATTGTATCCCCCCCTGTACAGTCTCCTCTCCCCGGGGTGTAATGGCTGATAACAGAGAGTAATAGATTGTATCCCCCCCTGTACAGTCTCCTCTCCCCGGGATGTAATGGCTGATAACAGAGAGTAATAGATTGTATCCCCCTGTACAGTCTCCTCTCCCCGGGGTGTAATGGCTGATAACAGAGAGTAATAGATTGTATCCCCCTGTACAGTCTCCTCTCCCCGGGATGTAATGGCTGATAACAGAGAGTAATAGATTGTATCCTCCCTGTACAGTCTCCTCTCCCCGGGGTGTAATGGCTGATAACAGAGAGTAATAGATTGTATCCCCCCCTGTACAGTCTCCTCTCCCCGGGATGTAATGGCTGATAACAGAGAGTAATAGATTGTATCCCCCTGTACAGTCTCCTCTCCCCGGGGTGTAATGGCTGATAACAGAGAGTAATAGATTGTATCCCCCCTGTACAGTCTCCTCTCCCCGGGGTGTAATGGCTGATAACAGAGAGTAATAGATTGTATCCCCCCTGTACAGTCTCCTCTCCCCGGGGTGTAATGGCTGATAACAGAGAGTAATAGATTGTATCCTCCCCTGTACAGTCTCCTCTCCCCGGGGTGTAATGGCTGATAACAGAGAGTAATAGATTGTATCCCCCCTGTACAGTCTCCTCTCCCCGGGATGTAATGGCTGATAACAGAGAGTAATAGATTGTATCCCCCCCTGTACAGTCTCCTCTCCCCGGGATGTAATGGCTGATAACAGAGAGTAATAGATTGTATCCCCCCCTGTACAGTCTCCTCTCCCCGGGATGTAATGGCTGATAACAGAGAGTAATAGATTGTATCCTCCCTGTACAGTCTCCTCTCCCCGGGATGTAATGCCTGATAACAGAGAGTAATAGATTGTATCCCCCTGTACAGTCTCCTCTCCCCGGGGTGTAATGGCTGATAACAGAGAGTAATAGATTGTATCCCCCCCTGTACAGTCTCCTCTCCCCGGGATGTAATGGCTGATAACAGAGAGTAATAGATTGTATCCCCCCCTGTACAGTCTCCTCTCCCCGGGATGTAATGGCTGATAACAGAGAGTAATAGATTGTATCCCCCCCTGTACAGTCTCCTCTCCCCGGGATGTAATGGCTGATAACAGAGAGTAATAGATTGTATCCCCCCCTGTACAGTCTCCTCTCCCCGGGGTGTAATGGCTGATAACAGAGAGTAATAGATTGTATCCCCCCCCTGTGCAGTCTCCTCTCCCCGGGGTGTAATGGCTGATAACAGAGAGTAATAGATTGTATCCCCCCCTGTACAGTCTCCTCTCCCCGGGGTGTAATGGCTGATAACAGAGAGTAATAGATTGTATCCCCCCCCTGTACAGTCTCCTCTCCCCGGGGTGTAATGGCTGATAACAGAGAGTAATAGATTGTATCCCCCCTGTACAGTCTCCTCTCCCCGGGAGGTAATGGCTGATAACAGAGAGTAATAGATTGTATCCCCCCTGTACAGTCTCCTCTCCCCGGGGTGTAATGGCTGATAACAGAGAGTAATAGATTGTATCCCCCCCTGTACAGTCTCCTCTCCCCGGGATATAATGGCTGATAACAGAGAGTAATAGATTGTATCCCCTTGTACAGTCTCTTCTCCCCGGGGTGTAATGGCTGATAACAGAGAGTAATAGATTGTATCCCCCTGTACAGTCTCCTCTCCCCGGGAGGTAATGGCTGATAACAGAGAGTAATAGATGTTAGTTTGGGCAGATGGCAGATGCTTTGTCATTGATAGTAATCAGGATGGATGGGATAGTGGTGACTATGAGGTGGTGACGCAGCAGCCCGGTCACCGTTGCCACCATTTATCACATATAGAGCGGATATCTCGTGAGTTATGGCCGGGGCCAACGACACATTCAGCAAAGATTTTATGATATTATTGATCTGAAGTAATAAAATGTTAATTACTACAAGGAGAATCCAAGCGGAGATGATGGATCCCTCAAGACCATGGAATCCCCGACAACTCCATGAGTCATCTCTAGCTGTGGACACAACAGATGCTCCGGAGACCAAGGAATCCCTAAGAAACCCCGAGTCATCTCCATCTCCAAGGAATCCCTAAGAAACCCCGAGTCATCTCCAACTGTCGAAACAAAGGAATCCCTAAGAAGCTCCAGGAAAAAGTCACAACCATGGAATCTCCAAAAAAGTCCCAGGATGAGCTAAAGACCTTTCCCCATGAAGTCCTGAGTCATCTCCAGCTGTAGAGACCCAGGACAACCTCAAGACCAAGGAATCCCCAAGAAGTCCCAGGACAACCTCAGCATAAAGGAATCCCCAAGAAGTCCCAGGACAACCTCAGCCATCTCCAGCTTGAGTCATCACTAGTCATAGAGAACAAGGAGGTCCCTAACATCAAGGAAACCCAGAGTCATCTCAAGTGATGGAACTCAAGGACCAAGGAATCCCTGAGAAGTCCATGAGTCATTTCCAGCTACAAGGATGACTCCATGTCTAACCATGAATAGATGCTATCAAAACTAAGGAATCCATGAGAATGCCCTGGATCGTGCTGTGACAGCCAAGGACAACCTCAAGACCAAAGAGAAGCCCTTGCATCACCTACAACTGCAGAGACAATCAACACTTTCAAAACTCAGGAATCCCTGGGAAACCCTGAGTCCTCTCCAACTGTGGTGACAATCGGTGCTACCAAGACCACGGAATCCCTGCGAAGCCCCACAGTCTCCTAGAACGGTGCAGACAGACAATGCTCCTAAGGCCTCTTGACATATTTTTGGATGCATTAGCAATGGCAAACAGATGTCCCCATGTAACTCTGTGGGCCCACACACATTGCAATTGTTTCTATGGCTCCATCTGTGAGCCCAAAAACTCAGAGCAGGACCTATTCTGCAAACGCATATGGGCTCTGCTCCTATCAATGGCGTAGGAGAGGACCTCACACTCCTCTGTTGTTAGCAGCCCAGTAAAAGCAGCAAGATCAGGGAATCCTAGAGTCATCTCCATCTCTGGTGACAAGATCAAGCAATCCCAAAGAATGACCCTAAGATCAAGAACTGAAGAGAAGCCTACGACTGAATAATCTACAATTGCTTAGTCAATAGGTGCTACCAAGAACGATAAATTCCTGAGAAGGCCCTGGGTTATCTGTAGCTGTGAAGATCAAGGACAACCTCACGACCAAAGAAGCCCAAGAAGCCCATGAATCGCCTAAGACCAAGGAATCCCCACAAAAACCAGCTGTGGAGACCAAGCACTGCCTCGAGACCATGGAATCCCCAAGAAGTCCATGAGTCACCAACAACTCTGAGACAATCAATGCTCTAAAGACCAAAGAATCCATGAGGAACCCCGGATCATTTCCAACTGTGGTGACAATCGGTGCTACCATGACCAAAAAGCTTAAAGGTGCTCTGGGTGTTCTGACCCAATCACCCTTCCACTCACTGCGGCTATAATCCAGCTGCTGCAGAATTTGACCATTTGAAGTAAAAATTCATGTAATGCAGTGCTTGACTCTCTACTAACTTATCCTTGGGACCGATGCCTGGTTCATCTTAATAAATGTTAGGATGTCCATGTTGTCTGTAGAGAGGCAGATTCCCTTGTCGGTGATGACACGACCGGTGGTGCTGAACCCGCCCTCTAACAGCGCACCGGCCGCAGGGCAGGACACCACCTGCAAAGCATAGAGGGAAAGCTCAGGACAATTTTCCCACCCAGACGTGTGGACAGATAATCCTCCACCATAGGAGTCACATTCTGACTCCTGGTACTCCGTCCATATCTGATGGTGGTGGAGGAGGTTTAAACATGTTGTTCCACATTGTGGCCATGCTCACACTCCGTGTTGCATTGACAATTTCCTCCTCCTCCGGTACTGATGAGTATCCTGGTCAGGCTGCCCGGAGGCAAGGACAAGCTGTGGAGCTGAGGATGAATGGTGGAGCTGAGGATGAAGTCATCTGTGGTGACCATATTGGAAGCAGCACTGAACCAATATTCCTCATGGAGGTCCAGTCATTGGTGGTGAAGTGCTGTTGGTCACTACTCTCACTCACCTGGATGTTCTGGAGATGAAATTCTGCAATTGCCTGCTGCGGCTCACACACCCTTTCCAGCATATGTAAAGCCGAATTCACCTAGTTGGTACTCACCTGAAGCGGTGGGTGGGCAGGTCTGCATTGCAGATGGGCGAGCACCAGGGTGTGAACACCACAATTTTGATTTTGATTGAAAAGCAAATTATACTGAGACTTTGTCTTTAAGATACTTCTGGATGATGTAGTAAATGCTGACAGTACCTGCACTGTAGCAGTGAATGATCTTCAGGGTGCCCTTACAAGGGCAATTATTTTCACCTGTCTCTAATATCAGGAGCCTCCTGTCTCTACCTATGTCCCCTGTGAAGGATAATTGCTGTTGAGGAGCCTGACTGACCCTATGACGAGCAGCAACCTCCTGTGTGTAATGGCTTCTGGACACGGGACCCTGCTCTTGTACTGCAGAGTCACATGTCCAGCCCGGCCAATCACAGGCATGCCTACTTAGGACAGGCCTATGGTTGCTAAGGGGCTGGAAGCTGCTTGATTGGCTGCTCAGTAGTCAATCAAGCAGTTTGGCGCTTTTTCCAGACACAATCCCAAAGTCTGAACAGTGGCATCAGTGGTGCCAAACCCGCCAAATTCGGTATAGACCAGAACATCACTACTCCTAAATCATCTCAATCTGTAGAGACTAAGGATGACCCCAAGACCAATGGATCCCAGAAAAGCCCATGAGCCATCTCCAGATACAGGGACCAGGGATGACCCTAGGATCATGATCTTTTTGAGGGTCTTCCGCACAATAACATCCATTGATGGCCATCACAACATCCAACACAATCTGAGCAGCAGTTTAATGGACCAGGAGGCTGAGGATGAACAGCGGTGGAGAATCTACTAGGAATGGGGTCAGCTATTCTCACCTTTGGAGGTGCGCTGGGCTCCATCTCAAACTTGTCCGGGAACATTCTAGAAAGAGCCAGGTGCCGGCCGTGCATGTAGAACTGTGGAGGAGAAAACAGAGAGAGGGGATTGTCATACACAGACCCCACCAGGAGGGAAGTTATACCACCCAGAAGAAAGCCCAGAGAAGAAGGAGGAGAACCTGACCATAACCCTACACAGACCCCACCAGGAGGGAAGTTATACCACCCAGAAGAAAGCCCAGAGAAGAACCTGACCATAACCCTACACAGACCCCACCAGGAGGGAAGTTATACCACCCAGAAGAAAGCCCAGAGAAGAAGGAGGAGAACCTGACCATAACCCTACACAGACCCCACCAGGAGGGAAGTTATACCACACAGAGGAAAGCTCAGAGAAGAAGGAGAACCTGACCATAACCCTACACAGACCCCACCAGGAGGGAAGTTATACCACCCAGAAGAAAGCCCAGAGAAGGAGGAGAAGAACCGGACCATAACCCTACACAGACCCCACCAGGCGGGAAGTTATACCACCCAGAAGAAAGCCCAGAGAAGAAGGAGAAGAACCTGACCATAACCCTACACAGACCCCACCAGGAGGGAAGTTATACCACACAGAGGAAAGCCCAGAGAAGAAGGAGAAGAACCTGACCATAACCCTACACTGACCCCACCAGGAGGGAAGTTATACCACCCAGAAGAAAGCCCAGAGAAGGAGAAGAACCGGACCATAACCCTACATAGACCCCACCAGGAGGGAAGCTATACCACCCAGAGGAAAGCCCAGAGAAGAAGGAGGAGAACCGGACCATAACCCTACACAGACCCCACCAGGAGGGAAGTTATACCACACAGAGGAAAGCTCAGAGAAGAAGGAGGAGAACCTGACCATAACCCCACACAGACCCCACCAGGAGGGAAGTTATACCACCCAGAAGAAAGCCCAGAGAAGGAGAAGAACCTGACCATAACCCTACACAGACCCCACCAGGAGGGAAGTTATACCACCCAGAAGAAAGCCCAGAGAAGAAGGAGAAGAACCTGACCATAACCCTACACAGACCCCACCAGGAGGGAAGTTATACCACCCAGAAGAAAGCCCAGAGAAGAAGGAGAAGAACCTGACCATAACCCCACACAGACCCCACCAGGAGGGAAGTTATACCACCCAGAGGAAAGCCCAGAGAAGAAGGAGGAGAACCTGACCATAACCCCACACAGACCCCACCAGGAGGGAAGTTATACCACCCAGAAGAAAGCCCAGAGAAGAAGGAGGAGAACCTGACCATAACCCCACACAGACCCCACCAGGAGGGAAGTTATACCACCCAGAGGAAGGCCCAGAGAAGAAGGAGAACCTGACCATAACCCCACACAGACCCCACCAGGCGGGAAGTTATACCACACAGAAGAAAGCCCGGAGAAGAAGGAGAAGAACCTGACCATAACCCTACACAGACCCCACCAGGAGGGAAGTTATACGACACAGAAGAAAGCCCAGAGAAGAAGGAGAAGAACCTGACCATAACCCTACACAGACCCCACCAGGAGGGAAGTTATACCACCCAGAAGAAAGCCCAGAGAAGAAGGAGAAAAACCTGACCATAACCCTACACAGACCCCACCAGGAGGGAAGTTATACCACACAGAAGAAAGCCCAGAGAAGAAGGAGAAGAACCGGACCATAACCCTACACAGACCCACCAGGAGGGAAGTTATACGACACAGAGGAAAGCCCAGAGAAGAAGAAGAAGAACCTGACCATAACCCTACACAGACCCCACCAGGCGGGAAGTTATACCACCCAGAGGAAGGCCCAGAGAAGAAGGAGGAGAACCGGACCATAACCCTACACAGACCCCCCAGGAGGGAAGTTAGACCACCCAGAAGAAAGCCCAGAGAAGAAGGAGAAGAACCGAACCATAACCCTACACAGACCCCACCAGGAGGGAAGTTATACCACACAGAAGAAAGCCCAGAGAAGAAGGAGGAGAACCTGACCATAACCCTACAAAGACCCCACCAGGCGGGAAGTTATACCACCCAGAAGAAAGCCCAGAGAAGAAGGAGAAGAACCGGACCATAACCCTACACAGACCCCACCAGGAGGGAAGTTATACCACCCAGAGGAAGGCACGGAGAAGGAGAAGAACCTGACCATAACCCTACACAGACCCCACCAGGAGGGAAGTTATACCACCCAGAGGAAAGCCCAGAGAAGAAGGAGGAGAACCTGACCATAACCCTACACAGACCCCACCAGGAGGAACGTTATACCACCCAGAAGAAAGCCCAGAGAAGAAGGAGAAGAACCTGACCATAACCCTACACAGACCCCACCAGGAGGGAAGTTATACCACCCAGAAGAAAGCCCAGAGAAGAAGGAGGAGAACCGGACCATAACCCTACACAGACCCCAAAAGGAGGGAAGTTATACCACCCAGAAGAAAGCCCAGAGAAGAAGGAGAAGAACCTGACCATAACCCTACACAGACCCCACCAGGAGGGAAGTTATACCACCCAGAAGAAAGCCCAGAGAAGAACCTGACCATAACCCTACACAGACCCCACCAGGAGGGAAGTTATACCACCCAGAGGAAAGCCCAGAGAAGAAGGAGAACCTGACCATAACCCTACACAGACCCCACCAGGAGGGAAGTTATACCACCCAGAGGAAAGCCCAGAGAAGAAGGAGGAGAACCTGACCATAACCCTACACTGACCCCACCAGGAGGGAAGCTATACCACCCAGAGGAAAGCCCAGAGAAGAAGGAGAAGAACCTGACCATAACCCTACACAGACCCCACCAGGAGGGAAGTTATACCACCCAGAGGAAAGCCCAGAGAAGAAGGAGAAGAACCTGACCATAACCCTACACAGACCCCACCAGGAGGGAAGTTATACCACCCAGAGGAAAGCCCAGAGAAGAAGGAGAACCTGACCATAACCCTACACAGACCCCACCAGGAGGGAAGTTATACCACCCAGAGGAAAGCCCAGAGAAGAAGGAGAAGAACCTGACCATAACCCTACACAGACCCCACCAGGAGGGAAGTTATACCACCCAGAGGAAAGCCCAGAGAAGAAGGAGGAGAACCTGACCATAACCCTACACTGACCCCACCAGGAGGGAAGCTATACCACCCAGAGGAAAGCCCAGAGAAGAAGGAGAAGAACCTGACCATAACCCTACACAGACCCCACCAGGAGGGAAGTTATACCACCCAGAGGAAAGCCCAGAGAAGAACCTGACCATAACCCTACACAGACCCCACCAGGAGGGAAGTTATACCACCCAGAGGAAAGCCCAGAGAAGAAGGAGAAGAACCTGACCATAACCCTACACAGACCCCACCAGGAGGGAAGTTATACCACCCAGAGGAACGCCCAGAGAAGAAGGAGGAGAACCTGACCATAACCCTATACAGACCCCACCAGGAGGGAAGTTATACCACACAGAGGAAAGCCCAGAGAAGAAGGAGGAGAACCTGACCATAACCCTACACAGACCCCACCAGGAGGGAAGTTATACCACACAGAAGAAAGCCAAGAGAAGGAGAAGAACCTGACCATAACCCTACACAGACCCCACCAGGAGGGAAGTTATACCACACAGAAGAAATCCCAGAGAAGAAGGAGAAGAACCGGACCATAACCCTACACAGACCACACCAGGAGGGAAGTTATACCACCCAGAAGAAAGCCCAGAGAAGAAGGAGAACCTGACCATAACCCTACACAGACCCCACCAGGAGGGAAGTTATACCACCCAGAGGAAAGCCCAGAGAAGAAGGAGAAGAACCTGACCATAACCCTACACAGACCCCACCAGGAGGGAAGTTATACCACCCAGAGGAAAGCCCAGAGAAGAAGGAGGAGAACCTGACCATAACCCTACACTGACCCCACCAGGAGGGAAGCTATACCACCCAGAGGAAAGCCCAGAGAAGAAGGAGAAGAACCTGACCATAACCCTACACAGACCCCACCAGGAGGGAAGTTATACCACCCAGAGGAAAGCCCAGAGAAGAAGGAGAAGAACCTGACCATAACCCTACACAGACCCCACCAGGAGGGAAGTTATACCACCCAGAGGAACGCCCAGAGAAGAAGGAGGAGAACCTGACCATAACCCTATACAGACCCCACCAGGAGGGAAGTTATACCACACAGAGGAAAGCCCAGAGAAGAAGGAGGAGAACCTGACCATAACCCTACACAGACCCCACCAGGAGGGAAGTTATACCACCCAGAAGAAAGCCCAGAGAATAACCTGACCATAACCCTACACAGACCCCACCAGGAGGGAAGTTACACCACCCATAAGAAATCCCAGAGAAGAAGGAGAAGAACCGGACCATAACCCTACACAGACCACACCAGGAGGGAAGTTATACCACCCAGAAGAAAGCCCAGAGAAGAAGGAGAAGAACCGGACCATAACCCTACACAGACCCCACCAGGAGGAAAGTAATACCACCCAGAAGAAAGCCCAGAGAAGAACCTGACCATAACCCTACACAGACCCCACCAGGAGGGAAGTTATACCACCCAGAAGAAAGCCCAGAGAAGAAGGAGGAGAACCTGACCATAACCCTACACAGACCCCACCAGGAGGGAAGTTATACCACCCAGAAGAAAGCCCAGAGAAGAAGGAGAAGAACCTGACCATAACCCTACACAGACCCCACCAGGAGGAACGTTATACCACCCAGAAGAAAGCCCAGAGAAGAAGGAGAAGAACCGGACCATAACCCTACACAGACCCCACCAGGAGGGAAGTTATACCACCCAGAAGAAAGCCCAGAGAAGAAGGAGAAGAACCTGACCATAACCCTACACAGACCCCACCAGGAGGGAAGTTACACCACCCAGAGGAAGGCCCAGAGAAGGAGGAGAACCTGACCATAACCCTACACAGACCCCACCAGGAGGGAAGTTATACCACACAGAAGAAAGCCCAGAGAAGGAGGAGAACCTGATCATAACCCTACACAGACCCCACCAGGAGGGAAGTTATACCACCCAGAGGAAAGCCCAGAGAAGGAGAAGAACCTGACCATAACCCTACACAGACCCCACCAGGAGGGAAGTTATACCACCCAGAAGAAAGCCCAGAGAAGAAGGAGAAGAACCGGACCATAACCCCACACAGACCCCACCAGGCGGGAAGTTATACCACCCAGAGGAAAGCCCAGAAAAGAAGTAGAAGAACCTGACCATAACCCTACACAGACCCCACCAGGAGGGAAGTAATACCACCCAGAAGAAAGCCCAGAGAAGAAGGAGAAGAACCTGACCATAACCCTACACAGACCCCACCAGGAGGGAAGTTATACCACACAGAAGAAAGCCCAGAGAAGGAGAAGAACCTGACCATAACCCTACACAGACCCCACCAGGAGGGAAGTTATACCACACAGAAGAAAGCCCAGAGAAGAACCTGACCATAACCCTGCACAGACCCCACCAGGAGGGAAGTTATACCACCCAGAAGAAAGCCCAGAGAAGAAGGAGGAGAACCTGATCATAACCCTACACAGACCCCACCAGGAGGAAAGTTATACCACCCAGAAGAAAGCCCAGAGAAGAACCTGACCATAGCCCTACACAGACCCCACCAGGAGGGAAGTTATACCACCCAGAAGAAAGCCCAGAGAAGAAGGAGGAGAACCTGACCATAACCCTACACAGACCCCACCAGGAGGGAAGTTATACCACACAGAAGAAAGCCCGGAGAAGAAGGAGGAGAACCTGACCATAACCCTACACAGACCCCACCAGGAGGGAAGTTATACCACACAGAGGAACGCCCAGAGAAGAAGAAGAAGAACCGGACCATAACCCTACACAGACCCCACCAGGAGGGAAGTTATACCACCCAGAAGAAAGCACAGAGAAGGAGAAGAACCTGACCATAACCCTACACAGACCCCACCAGGAGGGAAGTTATACCACCCAGAGGAAAGCCCAGAGAAGAAGGAGAAGAACCTGACCATAACCCTACACAGACCCCACCAGGAGGGAAGTTATACCACCCAGAAGAAAGCCCAGAGAAGAAGAACCTGACCATAACCCTACACAGACCCGACCAGGAGGGAAGTTATACCACCCAGAGGAAAGCCCAGAGAAGAAGGAGAAGAACCTGACCATAACCCTACACAGACCCCACCAGGAGGAAAGTTATACCACCCAGAAGAAAGCCCAGAGAAGAAGGAGGAGAACCTGACCATAACCCTATACAGACCCCACCAGGAGGGAAGTTATACCACACAGAAGAAAGCCCAGAGAAGAAGGAGAAGAACCGGACCAAAACCCTACACAGACCCCACCAGGAGGGAAGTTATACCACCCAGAAGAAAGCCCAGAGAAGAAGGAGAAGAACCTGAGCATAACCCTACACAGACCCCACCAGGAGGGAAGTTATACCACCCAGAAGAAAGCCCAGAGAAGAAGGAGGAGAACCTGACCATAACCCTACACAGACCCCACCAGGAGGGAAGTTATACCACCCAGAAGAAAGCCCAGAGAAGAAGGAGGACCTGACCATAACCCTACACAGACCCCACCAGGAGGAAAGTTATACCGCCCAGAGGAAAGCCCAGAGAAGAAGGAGAAGAACCGGACCATAACCCTACACAGACCCCACCAGGCGGGAAGTTATACCACCCAGAGGAAAGCCCAGAGAAGAAGGAGAAGAACCTGACCATAACCCTACACAGACCCCACCAGGAGGGAAGTTATACCACCCAGAGGAAAGCCCAGAGAAGAAGGAGAAGAACCGGACCATAACCCTACACAGACCCCACCAGGAGGGAAGTTATACCACCCAGAAGAAAGCTGAGAGAAGAAGGAGAACCTGACCATAACCCTACACAGACCCCACCAGGAGGGAAGTTATACCACACAGAAGAAAGCCCAGAGAAGAACCTGACCATAACCCTACACAGACCCCACCAGGAGGGAAGTTATACCACCCAGAAGAAAGCCCAGAGAAGAAGAAGAAGAACCTGACCATAACCCTACACAGACCCCACCAGGCGGGAAGTTATACCACCCAGAAGAAAGCCCAGAGAAGAAGAAGAAGAACCTGATCATAACCCTACACAGACCACACCAGGAGGGAAGTTATACCACCCAGAAAAAAGCCCAGAGAAGAAGAAGAAAAACCTGACCATAACCCTACACAGACCCCACCAGGAGGGAAGTTATACCACCCAGAAGAAAGCCCAGAGAAGAACCTGACCATAACCCTACACAGACCCCACCAGGAGGGAAGTTATACCACACAGAAGAAAGCCCAGAGAAGAAGGAGAAGAACCGGACCAAAACCCTACACAGACCCCACCAGGAGGGAAGTTATACCACACAGAAGAAAGCCCAGAGAAGAAGGAGGAGAACCTGACCATAACCCTACACAGACCCCACCAGGAGGGAAGTTATACCACCCAGAAGAAAGCCCAGAGAAGAACCTGACCATAACCCTACACAGACCCCACCAGGAGGAAAGTTATACCGCCCAGAGGAAAGCCCAGAGAAGAAGGAGAAGAACCGGACCATAACCCTACACAGACCCCACCAGGCGGGAAGTTATACCACCCAGAGGAAAGCCCAGAGAAGAAGGAGAAGAACCTGACCATAACCCTACACAGACCCCACCAGGAGGGAAGTTATACCACCCAGAGGAAAGCCCAGAGAAGAAGGAGAAGAACCGGACCATAACCCTACACAGACCCCACCAGGAGGGAAGTTATACCACCCAGAAGAAAGCTGAGAGAAGAAGGAGAACCTGACCATAACCCTACACAGACCCCACCAGGAGGGAAGTTATACCACATAGAAGAAAGCCCAGAGAAGAAGGAGAAGAACCTGACCATAACCCTACACAGACCCCACCAGGAGGGAAGTTATACCACCCAGAAGAAAGCCCAGAGAAGAAGAAGAAGAACCTGACCATAACCCTACACAGACCCCACCAGGTGGGAAGTTATACCACCCAGAAGAAAGCCCAGAGAAGAAGAAGAAGAACCTGATCATAACCCTACACAGACCCCACCAGGCGGGAAGTTATACCACCCAGAAAAAAGCCCAGAGAAGAAGAAGAAAAACCTGACCATAACCCTACACAGACCCCACCAGGAGGGAAGTTATACCACCCAGAAGAAAGCCCAGAGAAGAAGGAGGAGAACCTGACAATAACCCTACACAGACCCCACCAGGAGGGAAGTTATACCACCCAGAAGAAAGCCCAGAGAAGAACCTGACCATAACCCTACACAGACCCCACCAGGAGGGAAGTTCTACCACACAGAAGAAAGCCCAGAGAAGAACCGGACCATAACCCTACACAGACCCCACCAGGAGGGAAGTTATACCACACAGAGGAAAGCCCAGAGAAGGAGAAGGAGAACCTGACCATAACCCTACACAGACCCCACCAGGCGGGAAGTTATACCACCCAGAGGAAAGCCCAGAGAAGGAGAAGGAGAACCTGACCATAACCCTACACAGACCCCACCAGGCGGGAAGTTATACCACCCAGAGGAAAGCCCAGAGAAGGAGAAGGAGAACCTGACCATAACCCTACACAGACCCCACCAGGCGGGAAGTTATACCACACAGAGGAAAGCCCAGAGAAGAAGGAGAAGAACCTGACCATAACCCTACACAGACCCCACCAGGAGGGAAGTTATACCACCCAGAGGAAAGCCCAGAGAAGGAGAAGGAGAACCTGACCATAACCCTACACAGACCCCACCAGGAGGGAAGTTATACCACCCAGAAGAAAGCCCAGAGAAGGAGAAGAACCGGACCATAACCCTACACAGACCCCACCAGGAGGGAAGTTATACCACCCAGAGGAAAGCCCAGAGAAGAAGGAGAAGAACCTGACCATAACCCTACACAGACCCCACCAGGCGGGAAGTTATACCACACAGAGGAAAGCCCAGAGAAGAAGGAGAACCTGACCATAACCCCACACAGACCCCACCAGGCGGGAAGTTATACCACACAGAAGAAAGCCCAGAGAAGAAGGAGAAGAACCTGACCATAACCCTACACAGACCCCACCAGGAGGGAAGTTATACGACACAGAAGAAAGCCCAGAGAAGGAGGAGAAGAACCTGACCATAACCCTACACAGACCCCCCAGGAGGGAAGTTAGACCACCCAGAAGAAAGCCCAGAGAAGAAGGAGAAGAACCTGACCATAACCCTACACAGACCCCACCAGGAGGGAAGTTATACCACACAGAAGAAAGCCCAGAGAAGAAGAAGGAGAACCTGACCATAACCCCACACAGACCCCACCAGGCGGGAAGTTATACCACACAGAAGAAAGCCCAGAGAAGAAGGAGAAGAACCTGACCATAACCCTACACAGACCCCACCAGGAGGGAAGTTATACCACACAGAAGAAAGCCCAGAGAAGAAGGAGAAGAACCTGACCATAACCCTACACAGACCCCACCAGGAGGGAAGTTATACCACACAGAAGAAAGCCCAGAGAAGAAGGAGAAGAACCGGACCATAACCCTACACAGACCCACCAGGAGGGAAGTTATACGACACAGAGGAAAGCTCAGAGAAGAAGGAGGAGAACCGGACCATAACCCTACACAGACCCCCCAGGAGGGAAGTTAGACCACCCAGAAGAAAGCCCAGAGAAGAAGGAGAAGAACCGAACCATAACCCTACACAGACCCCACCAGGAGGGAAGTTATACCACACAGAAGAAAGCCCAGAGAAGAAGGAGGAGAACCTGACCATAACCCTACACAGACCCCACCAGGAGGGAAGTTATACCACCCAGAGGAAGGCACGGAGAAGGAGAAGAACCTGACCATAACCCTACTCAGACCCCACCAGGAGGGAAGTTACACCACCCAGAAGAAAGCCCAGAGAAGAAGGAGGAGAACCTGACCATAACCCTACACAGACCCCACCAGGAGGAACGTTATACCACCCAGAAGAAAGCCCAGAGAAGAAGGAGAAGAACCTGACCATAACCCTACACAGACCCCACCAGGAGGGAAGGTATACCACCCAGAAGAAAGCCCAGAGAAGAAGGAGAACCTGACCATAACCCTACACAGACCCCACCAGGAGGGAAGTTATACCACACAGAAGAAAGCCCAGAGAAGAACCTGACCATAACCCTACACAGACCCCACCAGGAGGGAAGTTATACCACCCAGAAGAAAGCCCAGAGAAGAAGGAGAAGAACCCGACCATAACCCTACACAGACCCCACCAGGAGGGAAGTTATACCACCCAGAAGAAAGCCCAGAGAAGAAGGAGAAGAACCTGACCATAACCCTACACAGACCCCACCAGGAGGGAAGTTATACCACCCAGAAGAAAGCCCAGAGAAGAAGGAGAACCTGACCATAACCCTACACAGACCCCACCAGGAGGGAAGTTATACCACCCAGAGGAAAGCCCAGAGAAGAAGGAGAAGAACCTGACCATAACCCTACACAGACCCCACCAGGAGGGAAGTTATACCACCCAGAGGAAAGCCCAGAGAAGAAGGAGAAGAACCTGACCATAACCCTACACAGACCCCACCAGGAGGGAAGTTATACCACACAGAGGAAAGCCCAGAGAAGAAGGAGGAGAACCTGACCATAACCCTACACAGACCCCACCAGGAGGGAAGTTATACCACACAGAAGAAAGCCAAGAGAAGGAGAAGAACCTGACCATAACCCTACACAGACCCCACCAGGAGGGAAGTTACACCACCCATAAGAAATCCCAGAGAAGAAGGAGAAGAACCTGACCATAACCCTACACAGACCCCACCAGGAGGGAAGTTATACCACCCAGAGGAAAGCCCAGAGAAGAAGGAGAAGAACCTGACCATAACCCTACACAGACCCCACCAGGAGGGAAGTTATACCACACAGAGGAAAGCCCAGAGAAGAAGGAGGAGAACCTGACCATAACCCTACACAGACCCCACCAGGAGGGAAGTTATACCACACAGAAGAAAGCCAAGAGAAGGAGAAGAACCTGACCATAACCCTACACAGACCCCACCAGGAGGGAAGTTACACCACCCATAAGAAAGCCCAGAGAAGAAGGAGAAGAACCTGACCATAACCCTACACAGACCCCACCAGGAGGGAAGTTATACCACCCAGAAGAAAGCCCAGAGAAGAACCTGACCATAACCCTACACAGACCCCACCAGGAGGGAAGTTATACCACCCAGAGGAAAGCCCAGAGAAGAAGGAGGAGAACCTGACCATAACCCTACACAGACCCCACCAGGAGGGAAGTTATACCACCCAGAAGAAAGCCCAGAGAAGAAGGAGAAGAACCTGACCATAACCCTACACAGACCCCACCAGGAGGAACGTTATACCACCCAGAAGAAAGCCCAGAGAAGAAGGAGAAGAACCTGACCATAACCCTATACAGACCCCACCAGGAGGGAAGTTATACCACCCAGAAGAAAGCCCAGAGAAGAAGGAGAAGAACCTGACCATAACCCTACACAGACCCCACCAGGAGGGAAGTTACACCACCCAGAGGAAGGCCCAGAGAAGGAGGAGAACCTGACCATAACCCTACACAGACCCCACCAGGAGGGAAGTTATACCACCCAGAAGAAAGCCCAGAGAAGAAGGAGAAGAACCTGACCATAACCCTACACAGACCCCACCAGGAGGGAAGTTATACCACACAGAAGAAAGCCCAGAGAAGGAGGAGAACCTGATCATAACCCTTACACAGACCCCACCAGGAGGGAAGTTATACCACCCAGAGGAAAGCCCAGAGAAGGAGAAGAACCTGACCATAACCCTACACAGACCCCACCAGGAGGGAAGTTATACCACCCAGAAGAAAGCCCAGAGAAGAAGGAGAAGAACCGGACCATAACCCCACACAGACCCCACCAGGCGGGAAGTTATACCACCCAGAGGAAAGCCCAGAAAAGAAGTAGAAGAACCTGACCATAACCCTACACAGACCCCACCAGGAGGGAAGTAATACCACCCAGAAGAAAGCCCAGAGAAGAAAGAGAAGAACCTGACCATAACCCTACACAGACCCCACCAGGAGGGAAGTAATACCACCCAGAAGAAAGCCCAGAGAAGAAGGAGAAGAACCTGACCATAACCCCACACAGACCCCACCAGGAGGAAAGTAATACCACCCAGAAGAAAGCCCAGAGAAGAACCTGACCATAACCCTACACAGACCCCACCAGGAGGAAAGTAATACCACCCAGAAGAAAGCCCAGAGAAGAACCTGACCATAGCCCTACACAGACCCCACCAGGAGGGAAGTTATACCACACAGAAGAAAGCCCAGAGAAGGAGAAGAACCTGACCATAACCCTACACAGACCCCACCAGGAGGGAAGTTATACCACCCAGAGGAAAGCCCAGAGAAGGAGAAGAACCTGACCATAACCCTACACAGACCCCACCAGGAGGGAAGTTATACCACACAGAAGAAAGCCCAGAGAAGAACCTGACCATAACCCTGCACAGACCCCACCAGGAGGGAAGTTATACCACCCAGAAGAAAGCCCAGAGAAGAAGGAGGAGAACCTGATCATAACCCTACACAGACCCCACCAGGAGGAAAGTTATACCACCCAGAAGAAAGCCCAGAGAAGAACCTGACCATAACCCTACACAGACCCCACCAGGAGGGAAGTTATACCACCCAGAAGAAAGCCCAGAGAAGAAGGAGGAGAACCTGATCATAACCCTACACAGACCCCACCAGGAGGGAAGTTATACCACACAGAAGAAAGCCCGGAGAAGAAGGAGGAGAACCTGACCATAACCCTACACAGACCCCACCAGGAGGGAAGTTATACCACACAGAGGAAAGCCCAGAGAAGAAGGAGGAGAACCTGACCATAACCCTACACAGACCCCACCAGGAGGGAAGTTATACCACCCAGAAGAAAGCCCAGAGAAGAAGGAGAAGAACCTGACCATAACCCTACACAGACCCCACCAGGGGGGAAGTTATACCACCCAGAAGAAAGCCCAGAGAAGAAGGAGAACCTGACCATAACCCCACACAGACCCCACCAGGAGGGAAGTTATACCACCCAGAGGAAAGCCCAGAGAAGGAGGAGAAGAACCTGACCATAACCCTACACAGACCCCACCAGGAGGGAAGTTATACCACACAGAAGAAAGCCCAGAGAAGAAGGAGAAGAACCTGACCATAACCCTACACAGACCCCACCAGGCGGGAAGTTATACCACCCAGAAGAAAGCCCAGAGAAGAAGGAGAAGAACCGGACCATAACCCTACACAGACCCCACCAGGAGGGAAGTTATACCACCCAGAAGAAAGCACAGAGAAGGAGAAGAACCTGACCATAACCCTACACAGACCCCACCAGGAGGGAAGTTATACCACCCAGAAGAAAGCCCAGAGAAGAAGAACCTGACCATAACCCTACACAGACCCGACCAGGAGGGAAGTTATACCACCCAGAGGAAAGCCCAGAGAAGAAGGAGAACCTGACCATAACCCTACACAGACCCCACCAGGAGGGAAGTTATACCACCCAGAGGAAAGCCCAGAGAAGAAGGAGAAGAACCTGACCATAACCCTACACAGACCCCACCAGGAGGAAAGTTATACCACCCAGAAGAAAGCCCAGAGAAGAAGGAGGAGAACCTGACCATAACCCTATACAGACCCCACCAGGAGGGAAGTTATACCACACAGAAGAAAGCCCAGAGAAGAAGGAGAAGAACCGGACCAAAACCCTACACAGACCCCACCAGGAGGGAAGTTATACCACCCAGAAGAAAGCCCAGAGAAGAAGTAGAAGAACCTGAGCATAACCCTACACAGACCCCACCAGGAGGGAAGTTATACCACCCAGAAGAAAGCCCAGAGAAGAACCGGACCATAACCCTACACAGACCCCACCAGGAGGGAAGTTATACCACACAGAAGAAAGCCCAGAGAAGAAGGAGAAGAACCGGACCAAAACCCTACACAGACCCCACCAGGAGGGAAGTTATACCACACAGAAGAAATCCCAGAGAAGAAGGAGAAGAACCGGACCATAACCCTACACAGACCACACCAGGAGGGAAGTTATACCACCCAGAAGAAAGCTGAGAGAAGAAGGAGAACCTGACCATAACCCTACACAGACCCCACCAGGAGGGAAGTTATACCACCCAGAAGAAAGCCCAGAGAAGAAGGAGGAGAACCTGACCATAACCCTACACAGACCCCACCAGGAGGGAAGTTATACCACACAGAAGAAAGCCCGGAGAAGAAGGAGGAGAACCTGACCATAACCCTACACAGACCCCACCAGGAGGGAAGTTATACCACACAGAGGAAAGCCCAGAGAAGAAGGAGGAGAACCTGACCATAACCCTACACAGACCCCACCAGGAGGGAAGTTATACCACCCAGAAGAAAGCCCAGAGAAGAAGGAGAAGAACCTGACCATAACCCTACACAGACCCCACCAGGGGGGAAGTTATACCACCCAGAAGAAAGCCCAGAGAAGAAGGAGAACCTGACCATAACCCCACACAGACCCCACCAGGAGGGAAGTTATACCACCCAGAGGAAAGCCCAGAGAAGGAGGAGAAGAACCTGACCATAACCCTACACAGACCCCACCAGGAGGGAAGTTATACCACACAGAAGAAAGCCCAGAGAAGAAGGAGAAGAACCTGACCATAACCCTACACAGACCCCACCAGGCGGGAAGTTATACCACCCAGAAGAAAGCCCAGAGAAGAAGGAGAAGAACCTGACCATAACCCTACACAGACCCCACCAGGAGGGAAGTTATACCACCCAGAGGAACGCCCAGAGAAGAAGAAGAAGAACCGGACCATAACCCTACACAGACCCCACCAGGAGGGAAGTTATACCACCCAGAAGAAAGCACAGAGAAGGAGAAGAACCTGACCATAACCCTACACAGACCCCACCAGGAGGGAAGTTATACCACCCAGAGGAAAGCCCAGAGAAGAAGGAGAAGAACCTGACCATAACCCTACACAGACCCCACCAGGAGGGAAGTTATACCACCCAGAAGAAAGCCCAGAGAAGAAGAACCTGACCATAACCCTACACAGACCCGACCAGGAGGGAAGTTATACCACCCAGAGGAAAGCCCAGAGAAGAAGGAGAAGAACCTGACCATAACCCTACACAGACCCCACCAGGAGGAAAGTTATACCACCCAGAAGAAAGCCCAGAGAAGAAGGAGGAGAACCTGACCATAACCCTATACAGACCCCACCAGGAGGGAAGTTATACCACACAGAAGAAAGCCCAGAGAAGAAGGAGAAGAACCGGACCAAAACCCTACACAGACCCCACCAGGAGGGAAGTTATACCACCCAGAAGAAAGCCCAGAGAAGAAGGAGAAGAACCTGAGCATAACCCTACACAGACCCCACCAGGAGGGAAGTTATACCACCCAGAAGAAAGCCCAGAGAAGAAGGAGGAGAACCTGACCATAACCCTACACAGACCCCACCAGGAGGGAAGTTATACCACCCAGAAGAAAGCCCAGAGAAGAAGGAGGACCTGACCATAACCCTACACAGACCCCACCAGGAGGAAAGTTATACCGCCCAGAGGAAAGCCCAGAGAAGAAGGAGAAGAACCGGACCATAACCCTACACAGACCCCACCAGGCGGGAAGTTATACCACCCAGAGGAAAGCCCAGAGAAGAAGGAGAAGAACCTGACCATAACCCTACACAGACCCCACCAGGAGGGAAGTTATACCACCCAGAGGAAAGCCCAGAGAAGAAGGAGAAGAACCGGACCATAACCCTACACAGACCCCACCAGGAGGGAAGTTATACCACCCAGAAGAAAGCTGAGAGAAGAAGGAGAACCTGACCATAACCCTACACAGACCCCACCAGGAGGGAAGTTATACCACACAGAAGAAAGCCCAGAGAAGAACCTGACCATAACCCTACACAGACCCCACCAGGAGGGAAGTTATACCACCCAGAAGAAAGCCCAGAGAAGAAGAAGAAGAACCTGACCATAACCCTACACAGACCCCACCAGGCGGGAAGTTATACCACCCAGAAGAAAGCCCAGAGAAGAAGAAGAAGAACCTGATCATAACCCTACACAGACCACACCAGGAGGGAAGTTATACCACCCAGAAAAAAGCCCAGAGAAGAAGAAGAAAAACCTGACCATAACCCTACACAGACCCCACCAGGAGGGAAGTTATACCACCCAGAAGAAAGCCCAGAGAAGAACCTGACCATAACCCTACACAGACCCCACCAGGAGGGAAGTTATACCACACAGAAGAAAGCCCAGAGAAGAAGGAGAAGAACCGGACCAAAACCCTACACAGACCCCACCAGGAGGGAAGTTATACCACACAGAAGAAAGCCCAGAGAAGAAGGAGGAGAACCTGACCATAACCCTACACAGACCCCACCAGGAGGGAAGTTATACCACCCAGAAGAAAGCCCAGAGAAGAACCTGACCATAACCCTACACAGACCCCACCAGGAGGAAAGTTATACCGCCCAGAGGAAAGCCCAGAGAAGAAGGAGAAGAACCGGACCATAACCCTACACAGACCCCACCAGGCGGGAAGTTATACCACCCAGAGGAAAGCCCAGAGAAGAAGGAGAAGAACCTGACCATAACCCTACACAGACCCCACCAGGAGGGAAGTTATACCACCCAGAGGAAAGCCCAGAGAAGAAGGAGAAGAACCGGACCATAACCCTACACAGACCCCACCAGGAGGGAAGTTATACCACCCAGAAGAAAGCTGAGAGAAGAAGGAGAACCTGACCATAACCCTACACAGACCCCACCAGGAGGGAAGTTATACCACATAGAAGAAAGCCCAGAGAAGAAGGAGAAGAACCTGACCATAACCCTACACAGACCCCACCAGGAGGGAAGTTATACCACCCAGAAGAAAGCCCAGAGAAGAAGAAGAAGAACCTGACCATAACCCTACACAGACCCCACCAGGTGGGAAGTTATACCACCCAGAAGAAAGCCCAGAGAAGAAGAAGAAGAACCTGATCATAACCCTACACAGACCCCACCAGGCGGGAAGTTATACCACCCAGAAAAAAGCCCAGAGAAGAAGAAGAAAAACCTGACCATAACCCTACACAGACCCCACCAGGAGGGAAGTTATACCACCCAGAAGAAAGCCCAGAGAAGAAGGAGGAGAACCTGACAATAACCCTACACAGACCCCACCAGGAGGGAAGTTATACCACCCAGAAGAAAGCCCAGAGAAGAACCTGACCATAACCCTACACAGACCCCACCAGGAGGGAAGTTCTACCACACAGAAGAAAGCCCAGAGAAGAACCGGACCATAACCCTACACAGACCCCACCAGGAGGGAAGTTATACCACACAGAGGAAAGCCCAGAGAAGGAGAAGGAGAACCTGACCATAACCCTACACAGACCCCACCAGGCGGGAAGTTATACCACCCAGAGGAAAGCCCAGAGAAGGAGAAGGAGAACCTGACCATAACCCTACACAGACCCCACCAGGCGGGAAGTTATACCACCCAGAGGAAAGCCCAGAGAAGGAGAAGGAGAACCTGACCATAACCCTACACAGACCCCACCAGGCGGGAAGTTATACCACCCAGAGGAAAGCCCAGAGAAGGAGAAGGAGAACCTGACCATAACCCTACACAGACCCCACCAGGAGGGAAGTTATACCACCCAGAAGAAAGCCCAGAGAAGGAGAAGAACCGGACCATAACCCTACACAGACCCCACCAGGAGGGAAGTTATACCACCCAGAGGAAAGCCCAGAGAAGAAGGAGAAGAACCTGACCATAACCCTACACAGACCCCACCAGGCGGGAAGTTATACCACACAGAGGAAAGCCCAGAGAAGAAGGAGAACCTGACCATAACCCCACACAGACCCCACCAGGCGGGAAGTTATACCACACAGAAGAAAGCCCAGAGAAGAAGGAGAAGAACCTGACCATAACCCTACACAGACCCCACCAGGAGGGAAGTTATACGACACAGAAGAAAGCCCAGAGAAGGAGGAGAAGAACCTGACCATAACCCTACACAGACCCCCCAGGAGGGAAGTTAGACCACCCAGAAGAAAGCCCAGAGAAGAAGGAGAAGAACCTGACCATAACCCTACACAGACCCCACCAGGAGGGAAGTTATACCACACAGAAGAAAGCCCAGAGAAGAAGAAGGAGAACCTGACCATAACCCCACACAGACCCCACCAGGCGGGAAGTTATACCACACAGAAGAAAGCCCAGAGAAGAAGGAGAAGAACCTGACCATAACCCTACACAGACCCCACCAGGAGGGAAGTTATACCACACAGAAGAAAGCCCAGAGAAGAAGGAGAAGAACCTGACCATAACCCTACACAGACCCCACCAGGAGGGAAGTTATACCACACAGAAGAAAGCCCAGAGAAGAAGGAGAAGAACCGGACCATAACCCTACACAGACCCACCAGGAGGGAAGTTATACGACACAGAGGAAAGCTCAGAGAAGAAGGAGGAGAACCGGACCATAACCCTACACAGACCCCCCAGGAGGGAAGTTAGACCACCCAGAAGAAAGCCCAGAGAAGAAGGAGAAGAACCGAACCATAACCCTACACAGACCCCACCAGGAGGGAAGTTATACCACACAGAAGAAAGCCCAGAGAAGAAGGAGGAGAACCTGACCATAACCCTACACAGACCCCACCAGGAGGGAAGTTATACCACCCAGAGGAAGGCACGGAGAAGGAGAAGAACCTGACCATAACCCTACTCAGACCCCACCAGGAGGGAAGTTACACCACCCAGAAGAAAGCCCAGAGAAGAAGGAGGAGAACCTGACCATAACCCTACACAGACCCCACCAGGAGGAACGTTATACCACCCAGAAGAAAGCCCAGAGAAGAAGGAGAAGAACCTGACCATAACCCTACACAGACCCCACCAGGAGGGAAGGTATACCACCCAGAAGAAAGCCCAGAGAAGAAGGAGAACCTGACCATAACCCTACACAGACCCCACCAGGAGGGAAGTTATACCACACAGAAGAAAGCCCAGAGAAGAACCTGACCATAACCCTACACAGACCCCACCAGGAGGGAAGTTATACCACCCAGAAGAAAGCCCAGAGAAGAAGGAGAAGAACCCGACCATAACCCTACACAGACCCCACCAGGAGGGAAGTTATACCACCCAGAAGAAAGCCCAGAGAAGAAGGAGAAGAACCTGACCATAACCCTACACAGACCCCACCAGGAGGGAAGTTATACCACCCAGAAGAAAGCCCAGAGAAGAAGGAGAACCTGACCATAACCCTACACAGACCCCACCAGGAGGGAAGTTATACCACCCAGAGGAAAGCCCAGAGAAGAAGGAGAAGAACCTGACCATAACCCTACACAGACCCCACCAGGAGGGAAGTTATACCACCCAGAGGAAAGCCCAGAGAAGAAGGAGAAGAACCTGACCATAACCCTACACAGACCCCACCAGGAGGGAAGTTATACCACACAGAGGAAAGCCCAGAGAAGAAGGAGGAGAACCTGACCATAACCCTACACAGACCCCACCAGGAGGGAAGTTATACCACACAGAAGAAAGCCAAGAGAAGGAGAAGAACCTGACCATAACCCTACACAGACCCCACCAGGAGGGAAGTTACACCACCCATAAGAAATCCCAGAGAAGAAGGAGAAGAACCTGACCATAACCCTACACAGACCCCACCAGGAGGGAAGTTATACCACCCAGAGGAAAGCCCAGAGAAGAAGGAGAAGAACCTGACCATAACCCTACACAGACCCCACCAGGAGGGAAGTTATACCACACAGAGGAAAGCCCAGAGAAGAAGGAGGAGAACCTGACCATAACCCTACACAGACCCCACCAGGAGGGAAGTTATACCACACAGAAGAAAGCCAAGAGAAGGAGAAGAACCTGACCATAACCCTACACAGACCCCACCAGGAGGGAAGTTACACCACCCATAAGAAAGCCCAGAGAAGAAGGAGAAGAACCTGACCATAACCCTACACAGACCCCACCAGGAGGGAAGTTATACCACCCAGAAGAAAGCCCAGAGAAGAACCTGACCATAACCCTACACAGACCCCACCAGGAGGGAAGTTATACCACCCAGAGGAAAGCCCAGAGAAGAAGGAGGAGAACCTGACCATAACCCTACACAGACCCCACCAGGAGGGAAGTTATACCACCCAGAAGAAAGCCCAGAGAAGAAGGAGAAGAACCTGACCATAACCCTACACAGACCCCACCAGGAGGAACGTTATACCACCCAGAAGAAAGCCCAGAGAAGAAGGAGAAGAACCTGACCATAACCCTATACAGACCCCACCAGGAGGGAAGTTATACCACCCAGAAGAAAGCCCAGAGAAGAAGGAGAAGAACCTGACCATAACCCTACACAGACCCCACCAGGAGGGAAGTTACACCACCCAGAGGAAGGCCCAGAGAAGGAGGAGAACCTGACCATAACCCTACACAGACCCCACCAGGAGGGAAGTTATACCACCCAGAAGAAAGCCCAGAGAAGAAGGAGAAGAACCTGACCATAACCCTACACAGACCCCACCAGGAGGGAAGTTATACCACACAGAAGAAAGCCCAGAGAAGGAGGAGAACCTGATCATAACCCTTACACAGACCCCACCAGGAGGGAAGTTATACCACCCAGAGGAAAGCCCAGAGAAGGAGAAGAACCTGACCATAACCCTACACAGACCCCACCAGGAGGGAAGTTATACCACCCAGAAGAAAGCCCAGAGAAGAAGGAGAAGAACCGGACCATAACCCCACACAGACCCCACCAGGCGGGAAGTTATACCACCCAGAGGAAAGCCCAGAAAAGAAGTAGAAGAACCTGACCATAACCCTACACAGACCCCACCAGGAGGGAAGTAATACCACCCAGAAGAAAGCCCAGAGAAGAAGGAGAAGAACCTGACCATAACCCTACACAGACCCCACCAGGAGGGAAGTAATACCACCCAGAAGAAAGCCCAGAGAAGAAGGAGAAGAACCTGACCATAACCCTACACAGACCCCACCAGGAGGAAAGTAATACCACCCAGAAGAAAGCCCAGAGAAGAACCTGACCATAACCCTACACAGACCCCACCAGGAGGAAAGTAATACCACCCAGAAGAAAGCCCAGAGAAGAACCTGACCATAGCCCTACACAGACCCCACCAGGAGGGAAGTTATACCACACAGAAGAAAGCCCAGAGAAGGAGAAGAACCTGACCATAACCCTACACAGACCCCACCAGGAGGGAAGTTATACCACCCAGAGGAAAGCCCAGAGAAGGAGAAGAACCTGACCATAATCCTACACAGACCCCACCAGGAGGGAAGTTATACCACACAGAAGAAAGCCCAGAGAAGAACCTGACCATAACCCTGCACAGACCCCACCAGGAGGGAAGTTATACCACCCAGAAGAAAGCCCAGAGAAGAAGGAGGAGAACCTGATCATAACCCTACACAGACCCCACCAGGAGGAAAGTTATACCACCCAGAAGAAAGCCCAGAGAAGAACCTGACCATAACCCTACACAGACCCCACCAGGAGGGAAGTTATACCACCCAGAAGAAAGCCCAGAGAAGAAGGAGGAGAACCTGATCATAACCCTACACAGACCCCACCAGGAGGGAAGTTATACCACACAGAAGAAAGCCCGGAGAAGAAGGAGGAGAACCTGACCATAACCCTACACAGACCCCACCAGGAGGGAAGTTATACCACACAGAGGAAAGCCCAGAGAAGAAGGAGGAGAACCTGACCATAACCCTACACAGACCCCACCAGGAGGGAAGTTATACCACCCAGAAGAAAGCCCAGAGAAGAAGGAGAAGAACCTGACCATAACCCTACACAGACCCCACCAGGGGGGAAGTTATACCACCCAGAAGAAAGCCCAGAGAAGAAGGAGAACCTGACCATAACCCCACACAGACCCCACCAGGAGGGAAGTTATACCACCCAGAGGAAAGCCCAGAGAAGGAGGAGAAGAACCTGACCATAACCCTACACAGACCCCACCAGGAGGGAAGTTATACCACACAGAAGAAAGCCCAGAGAAGAAGGAGAAGAACCTGACCATAACCCTACACAGACCCCACCAGGCGGGAAGTTATACCACCCAGAAGAAAGCCCAGAGAAGAAGGAGAAGAACCGGACCATAACCCTACACAGACCCCACCAGGAGGGAAGTTATACCACCCAGAAGAAAGCACAGAGAAGGAGAAGAACCTGACCATAACCCTACACAGACCCCACCAGGAGGGAAGTTATACCACCCAGAAGAAAGCCCAGAGAAGAAGAACCTGACCATAACCCTACACAGACCCGACCAGGAGGGAAGTTATACCACCCAGAGGAAAGCCCAGAGAAGAAGGAGAACCTGACCATAACCCTACACAGACCCCACCAGGAGGGAAGTTATACCACCCAGAGGAAAGCCCAGAGAAGAAGGAGAAGAACCTGACCATAACCCTACACAGACCCCACCAGGAGGAAAGTTATACCACCCAGAAGAAAGCCCAGAGAAGAAGGAGGAGAACCTGACCATAACCCTATACAGACCCCACCAGGAGGGAAGTTATACCACACAGAAGAAAGCCCAGAGAAGAAGGAGAAGAACCGGACCAAAACCCTACACAGACCCCACCAGGAGGGAAGTTATACCACCCAGAAGAAAGCCCAGAGAAGAAGTAGAAGAACCTGAGCATAACCCTACACAGACCCCACCAGGAGGGAAGTTATACCACCCAGAAGAAAGCCCAGAGAAGAACCGGACCATAACCCTACACAGACCCCACCAGGAGGGAAGTTATACCACACAGAAGAAAGCCCAGAGAAGAAGGAGAAGAACCGGACCAAAACCCTACACAGACCCCACCAGGAGGGAAGTTATACCACACAGAAGAAATCCCAGAGAAGAAGGAGAAGAACCGGACCATAACCCTACACAGACCACACCAGGAGGGAAGTTATACCACCCAGAAGAAAGCTGAGAGAAGAAGGAGAACCTGACCATAACCCTACACAGACCCCACCAGGAGGGAAGTTATACCACCCAGAGGAAAGCCCAGAGAAGAAGGAGAAGAACCTGACCATAACCCTACACAGACCCCACCAGGAGGGAAGTTATACCACCCAGAGGAAAGCCCAGAGAAGAAGGAGGAGAACCTGACCATAACCCTACACTGACCCCACCAGGAGGGAAGCTATACCACCCAGAGGAAAGCCCAGAGAAGAAGGAGAAGAACCTGACCATAACCCTACACAGACCCCACCAGGAGGGAAGTTATACCACCCAGAGGAAAGCCCAGAGAAGAAGGAGAAGAACCTGACCATAACCCTACACAGACCCCACCAGGAGGGAAGTTATACCACCCAGAGGAACGCCCAGAGAAGAAGGAGGAGAACCTGACCATAACCCTATACAGACCCCACCAGGAGGGAAGTTATACCACACAGAGGAAAGCCCAGAGAAGAAGGAGGAGAACCTGACCATAACCCTACACAGACCCCACCAGGAGGGAAGTTATACCACACAGAAGAAAGCCAAGAGAAGGAGAAGAACCTGACCATAACCCTACACAGACCCCACCAGGAGGGAAGTTACACCACCCATAAGAAATCCCAGAGAAGAAGGAGAAGAACCGGACCATAACCCTACACAGACCACACCAGGAGGGAAGTTATACCACCCAGAAGAAAGCCCAGAGAAGAAGGAGAAGAACCGGACCATAACCCTACACAGACCCCACCAGGAGGAAAGTAATACCACCCAGAAGAAAGCCCAGAGAAGAACCTGACCATAACCCTACACAGACCCCACCAGGAGGGAAGTTATACCACCCAGAAGAAAGCCCAGAGAAGAAGGAGAAGAACCTGAGCATAACCCTACACAGACCACACCAGGAGGAACGTTATACCACCCAGAAGAAAGCCCAGAGAAGAAGGAGAAGAACCGGACCATAACCCTACACAGACCCCACCAGGAGGGAAGTTATACCACCCAGAAGAAAGCCCAGAGAAGAAGGAGAAGAACCTGACCATAACCCTACACAGACCCCACCAGGAGGGAAGTTACACCACCCAGAGGAAGGCCCAGAGAAGGAGGAGAACCTGACCATAACCCTACACAGACCCCACCAGGAGGGAAGTTATACCACACAGAAGAAAGCCCAGAGAAGGAGGAGAACCTGATCATAACCCTACACAGACCCCACCAGGAGGGAAGTTCTACCACCCAGAGGAAAGCCCAGAGAAGGAGAAGAACCTGACCATAACCCTACACAGACCCCACCAGGAGGGAAGTTATACCACCCAGAAGAAAGCCCAGAGAAGAAGGAGAAGAACCGGACCATAACCCCACACAGACCCCACCAGGCGGGAAGTTATACCACCCAGAGGAAAGCCCAGAAAAGAAGTAGAAGAACCTGACCATAACCCTACACAGACCCCACCAGGAGGGAAGTAATACCACCCAGAAGAAAGCCCAGAGAAGAAGGAGAAGAACCTGACCATAACCCTACACAGACCCCACCAGGAGGGAAGTTATACTACACAGAAGAAAGCCCAGAGAAGGAGAAGAACCTGACCATAACCCTACACAGACCCCACCAGGAGGGAAGTTATACCACACAGAAGAAAGCCCAGAGAAGAACCTGACCATAACCCTGCACAGACCCCACCAGGAGGGAAGTTATACCACCCAGAAGAAAGCCCAGAGAAGAAGGAGGAGAACCTGATCATAACCCTACACAGACCCCACCAGGAGGAAAGTTATACCACCCAGAAGAAAGCCCAGAGAAGAACCTGACCATAACCCTACACAGACCCCACCAGGAGGGAAGTTATACCACCCAGAAGAAAGCCCAGAGAAGAAGGAGGAGAACCTGACCATAACCCTACACAGACCCCACCAGGAGGGAAGTTATACCACACAGAAGAAAGCCCGGAGAAGAAGGAGGAGAACCTGACCATAACCCTACACAGACCCCACCAGGAGGGAAGTTATACCACACAGAGGAAAGCCCAGAGAAGAAGGAGGAGAACCTGACCATAACCCTACACAGACCCCACCAGGAGGGAAGTTATACCACCCAGAAGAAAGCCCAGAGAAGAAGGAGAAGAACCTGACCATAACCCTACACAGACCCCACCAGGGGGGAAGTTATACCACCCAGAAGAAAGCCCAGAGAAGAAGGATAACCTGACCATAACCCCACACAGACCCCACCAGGAGGGAAGTTATACCACCCAGAGGAAAGCCCAGAGAAGGAGGAGAAGAACCTGACCATAACCCTACACAGACCCCACCAGGAGGGAAGTTATACCACACAGAAGAAAGCCCAGAGAAGAAGGAGAAGAACCTGACCATAACCCTACACAGACCCCACCAGGCGGGAAGTTATACCACCCAGAAGAAAGCCCAGAGAAGAAGGAGAAGAACCGGACCATAACCCTACACAGACCCCACCAGGAGGGAAGTTATACCACCCAGAGGAACGCCCAGAGAAGAAGAAGAAGAACCGGACCATAACCCTACACAGACCCCACCAGGAGGGAAGTTATACCACCCAGAAGAAAGCACAGAGAAGGAGAAGAACCTGACCATAACCCTACACAGACCCCACCAGGAGGGAAGTTATACCACCCAGAGGAAAGCCCAGAGAAGAAGGAGAAGAACCTGACCATAACCCTACACAGACCCCACCAGGAGGGAAGTTATACCACCCAGAAGAAAGCCCAGAGAAGAAGAACCTGACCATAACCCTACACAGACCCGACCAGGAGGGAAGTTATACCACCCAGAGGAAAGCCCAGAGAAGAAGGAGAAGAACCTGACCATAACCCTACACAGACCCCACCAGGAGGAAAGTTATACCACCCAGAAGAAAGCCCAGAGAAGAAGGAGGAGAACCTGACCATAACCCTATACAGACCCCACCAGGAGGGAAGTTATACCACACAGAAGAAAGCCCAGAGAAGAAGGAGAAGAACCGGACCAAAACCCTACACAGACCCCACCAGGAGGGAAGTTATACCACCCAGAAGAAAGCCCAGAGAAGAAGGAGAAGAACCTGAGCATAACCCTACACAGACCCCACCAGGAGGGAAGTTATACCACCCAGAAGAAAGCCCAGAGAAGAAGGAGGAGAACCTGACCATAACCCTACACAGACCCCACCAGGAGGGAAGTTATACCACCCAGAAGAAAGCCCAGAGAAGAAGGAGGACCTGACCATAACCCTACACAGACCCCACCAGGAGGAAAGTTATACCGCCCAGAGGAAAGCCCAGAGAAGAAGGAGAAGAACCGGACCATAACCCTACACAGACCCCACCAGGCGGGAAGTTATACCACCCAGAGGAAAGCCCAGAGAAGAAGGAGAAGAACCTGACCATAACCTTACACAGACCCCACCAGGAGGGAAGTTATACCACCCAGAAGAAAGCTGAGAGAAGAAGGAGAACCTGACCATAACCCTACACAGACCCCACCAGGAGGGAAGTTATACCACACAGAAGAAAGCCCAGAGAAGAACCTGACCATAACCCTACACAGACCCCACCAGGAGGGAAGTTATACCACCCAGAAGAAAGCCCAGAGAAGAAGAAGAAGAACCTGACCATAACCCTACACAGACCCCACCAGGCGGGAAGTTATACCACCCAGAAGAAAGCCCAGAGAAGAAGAAGAAGAACCTGATCATAACCCTACACAGACCACACCAGGAGGGAAGTTATACCACCCAGAAAAAAGCCCAGAGAAGAAGAAGAAAAACCTGACCATATCCCTACACAGACCCCACCAGGAGGGAAGTTATACCACCCAGAAGAAAGCCCAGAGAAGAACCTGACCATAACCCTACACAGACCCCACCAGGAGGGAAGTTCTACCACACAGAAGAAAGCCCAGAGAAGAACCGGACCATAACCCTACACAGACCCCACCAGGAGGGAAGTTATACCACACAGAAGAAAGCCCAGAGAAGAAGGAGAAGAACCGGACCAAAACCCTACACAGACCCCACCAGGAGGGAAGTTATACCACACAGAAGAAAGCCCAGAGAAGAAGGAGGAGAACCTGACCATAACCCTACACAGACCCCACCAGGAGGGAAGTTATACCACCCAGAAGAAAGCCCAGAGAAGAACCTGACCATAACCCTACACAGACCCCACCAGGAGGAAAGTTATACCGCCCAGAGGAAAGCCCAGAGAAGAAGGAGAAGAACCGGACCATAACCCTACACAGACCCCACCAGGCGGGAAGTTATACCACCCAGAGGAAAGCCCAGAGAAGAAGGAGAAGAACCTGACCATAACCCTACACAGACCCCACCAGGAGGGAAGTTATACCACCCAGAGGAAAGCCCAGAGAAGAAGGAGAAGAACCGGACCATAACCCTACACAGACCCCACCAGGAGGGAAGTTATACCACCCAGAAGAAAGCTGAGAGAAGAAGGAGAACCTGACCATAACCCTACACAGACCCCACCAGGAGGGAAGTTATACCACATAGAAGAAAGCCCAGAGAAGAAGGAGAAGAACCTGACCATAACCCTACACAGACCCCACCAGGAGGGAAGTTATACCACCCAGAAGAAAGCCCAGAGAAGAAGAAGAAGAACCTGACCATAACCCTACACAGACCCCACCAGGCGGGAAGTTATACCACCCAGAAGAAAGCCCAGAGAAGAAGAAGAAGAACCTGATCATAACCCTACACAGACCCCACCAGGCGGGAAGTTATACCACCCAGAAAAAAGCCCAGAGAAGAAGAAGAAAAACCTGACCATAACCCTACACAGACCCCACCAGGAGGGAAGTTATACCACCCAGAAGAAAGCCCAGAGAAGAAGGAGGAGAACCTGACAATAACCCTACACAGACCCCACCAGGAGGGAAGTTATACCACCCAGAAGAAAGCCCAGAGAAGAACCTGACCATAACCCTACACAGACCCCACCAGGAGGGAAGTTCTACCACACAGAAGAAAGCCCAGAGAAGAACCGGACCATAACCCTACACAGACCCCACCAGGAGGGAAGTTATACCACACAGAGGAAAGCCCAGAGAAGGAGAAGGAGAACCTGACCATAACCCTACACAGACCCCACCAGGCGGGAAGTTATACCACCCAGAGGAAAGCCCAGAGAAGGAGAAGGAGAACCTGACCATAACCCTACACAGACCCCACCAGGCGGGAAGTTATACCACCCAGAGGAAAGCCCAGAGAAGGAGAAGGAGAACCTGACCATAACCCTACACAGACCCCACCAGGCGGGAAGTTATACCACCCAGAGGAAAGCCCAGAGAAGGAGAAGGAGAACCTGACCATAACCCTACACAGACCCCACCAGGAGGGAAGTTATACCACCCAGAAGAAAGCCCAGAGAAGGAGAAGAACCGGACCATAACCCTACACAGACCCCACCAGGAGGGAAGTTATACCACCCAGAGGAAAGCCCAGAGAAGAAGGAGAAGAACCTGACCATAACCCTACACAGACCCCACCAGGCGGGAAGTTATACCACACAGAGGAAAGCCCAGAGAAGAAGGAGAACCTGACCATAACCCCACACAGACCCCACCAGGCGGGAAGTTATACCACACAGAAGAAAGCCCAGAGAAGAAGGAGAAGAACCTGACCATAACCCTACACAGACCCCACCAGGAGGGAAGTTATACGACACAGAAGAAAGCCCAGAGAAGGAGGAGAAGAACCTGACCATAACCCTACACAGACCCCCCAGGAGGGAAGTTAGTCCACCCAGAAGAAAGCCCAGAGAAGAAGGAGAAGAACCTGACCATAACCCTACACAGACCCCACCAGGAGGGAAGTTATACCACACAGAAGAAAGCCCAGAGAAGAAGAAGGAGAACCTGACCATAACCCCACACAGACCCCACCAGGCGGGAAGTTATACCACACAGAAGAAAGCCCAGAGAAGAAGGAGAAGAACCTGACCATAACCCTACACAGACCCCACCAGGAGGGAAGTTATACCACACAGAAGAAAGCCCAGAGAAGAAGGAGAAGAACCTGACCATAACCCTACACAGACCCCACCAGGAGGGAAGTTATACCACACAGAGGAAAGCCCAGAGAAGAAGGAGAAGAACCTGACCATAACCCTACACAGACCCCACCAGGAGGGAAGTTATACCACACAGAAGAAAGCCCAGAGAAGAAGGAGAAGAACCGGACCATAACCCTACACAGACCCACCAGGAGGGAAGTTATACGACACAGAGGAAAGCTCAGAGAAGAAGGAGGAGAACCGGACCATAACCCTACACAGACCCCCCAGGAGGGAAGTTAGACCACCCAGAAGAAAGCCCAGAGAAGAAGGAGAAGAACCGAACCATAACCCTACACAGACCCCACCAGGAGGGAAGTTATACCACACAGAAGAAAGCCCAGAGAAGAAGGAGGAGAACCTGACCATAACCCTACACAGACCCCACCAGGAGGGAAGTTATACCACCCAGAGGAAGGCACGGAGAAGGAGAAGAACCTGACCATAACCCTACTCAGACCCCACCAGGAGGGAAGTTACACCACCCAGAAGAAAGCCCAGAGAAGAAGGAGGAGAACCTGACCATAACCCTACACAGACCCCACCAGGAGGAACGTTATACCACCCAGAAGAAAGCCCAGAGAAGAAGGAGAAGAACCTGACCATAACCCTACACAGACCCCACCAGGAGGGAAGTTATACCACCCAGAAGAAAGCCCAGAGAAGAAGGAGAACCTGACCATAACCCTACACAGACCCCACCAGGAGGGAAGTTATACCACACAGAAGAAAGCCCAGAGAAGAACCTGACCATAACCCTACACAGACCCCACCAGGAGGGAAGTTATACCACCCAGAAGAAAGCCCAGAGAAGAAGGAGAAGAACCCGACCATAACCCTACACAGACCCCACCAGGAGGGAAGTTATAACACCCAGAAGAAAGCCCAGAGAAGAAGGAGAAGAACCTGACCATAACCCTACACAGACCCCACCAGGAGGGAAGTTATACCACCCAGAAGAAAGCCCAGAGAAGAAGGAGAACCTGACCATAACCCTACACAGACCCCACCAGGAGGGAAGTTATACCACCCAGAGGAAAGCCCAGAGAAGAAGGAGAAGAACCTGACCATAACCCTACACAGACCCCACCAGGAGGGAAGTTATACCACCCAGAGGAAAGCCCAGAGAAGAAGGAGAAGAACCTGACCATAACCCTACACAGACCCCACCAGGAGGGAAGTTATACCACACAGAGGAAAGCCCAGAGAAGAAGGAGGAGAACCTGACCATAACCCTACACAGACCCCACCAGGAGGGAAGTTATACCACACAGAAGAAAGCCAAGAGAAGAAGGAGAAGAACCTGACCATAACCCTACACAGACCCCACCAGGAGGGAAGTTATACCACCCAGAAGAAAGCCCAGAGAAGAAGGAGAACCTGACCATAACCCTACACAGACCCCACCAGGAGGGAAGTTATACCACCCAGAGGAAAGCCCAGAGAAGAAGGAGAAGAACCTGACCATAACCCTACACAGACCCCACCAGGAGGGAAGTTATACCACCCAGAGGAAAGCCCAGAGAAGAAGGAGAAGAACCTGACCATAACCCTACACAGACCCCACCAGGAGGGAAGTTATACCACACAGAGGAAAGCCCAGAGAAGAAGGAGGAGAACCTGACCATAACCCTACACAGACCCCACCAGGAGGGAAGTTATACCACACAGAAGAAAGCCAAGAGAAGGAGAAGAACCTGACCATAACCCTACACAGACCCCACCAGGAGGGAAGTTATACCACACAGAAGAAAGCCAAGAGAAGGAGAAGAACCTGACCATAACCCTACACAGACCCCACCAGGCGGGAAGTTATACCACCCATAAGAAATCCCAGAGAAGAAGGAGAAGAACCTGACCATAACCCTACACAGACCCCACCAGGAGGGAAGTTATACCACCCAGAGGAAAGCCCAGAGAAGAAGGAGAAGAACCTGACCATAACCCTACACAGACCCCACCAGGAGGGAAGTTATACCACACAGAGGAAAGCCCAGAGAAGAAGGAGGAGAACCTGACCATAACCCTACACAGACCCCACCAGGAGGGAAGTTATACCACACAGAAGAAAGCCAAGAGAAGGAGAAGAACCTGACCATAACCCTACACAGACCCCACCAGGAGGGAAGTTACACCACCCATAAGAAAGCCCAGAGAAGAAGGAGAAGAACCTGACCATAACCCTACACAGACCCCACCAGGAGGGAAGTTATACCACCCAGAAGAAAGCCCAGAGAAGAACCTGACCATAACCCTACACAGACCCCACCAGGAGGGAAGTTATACCACCCAGAGGAAAGCCCAGAGAAGAAGGAGGAGAACCTGACCATAACCCTACACAGACCCCACCAGGAGGGAAGTTGTACCACCCAGAAGAAAGCCCAGAGAAGAAGGAGAAGAACCTGACCATAACCCTACACAGACCCCACCAGGAGGAACGTTATACCACCCAGAAGAAAGCCCAGAGAAGAAGGAGAAGAACCTGACCATAACCCTATACAGACCCCACCAGGAGGGAAGTTATACCACCCAGAAGAAAGCCCAGAGAAGAAGGAGAAGAACCTGACCATAACCCTACACAGACCCCACCAGGAGGGAAGTTACACCACCCAGAGGAAGGCCCAGAGAAGGAGGAGAACCTGACCATAACCCTACACAGACCCCACCAGGAGGGAAGTTATACCACCCAGAAGAAAGCCCAGAGAAGAAGGAGAAGAACCTGACCATAACCCTACACAGACCCCACCAGGAGGGAAGTTATACCACACAGAAGAAAGCCCAGAGAAGGAGGAGAACCTGATCATAACCCTTACACAGACCCCACCAGGAGGGAAGTTATACCACCCAGAGGAAAGCCCAGAGAAGGAGAAGAACCTGACCATAACCCTACACAGACCCCACCAGGAGGGAAGTTATACCACCCAGAAGAAAGCCCAGAGAAGAAGGAGAAGAACCGGACCATAACCCCACACAGACCCCACCAGGCGGGAAGTTATACCACCCAGAGGAAAGCCCAGAAAAGAAGTAGAAGAACCTGACCATAACCCTACACAGACCCCACCAGGAGGGAAGTAATACCACCCAGAAGAAAGCCCAGAGAAGAAGGAGAAGAACCTGACCATAACCCTACACAGACCCCACCAGGAGGGAAGTAATACCACCCAGAAGAAAGCCCAGAGAAGAAGGAGAAGAACCTGACCATAACCCCACACAGACCCCACCAGGAGGAAAGTAATACCACCCAGAAGAAAGCCCAGAGAAGAACCTGACCATAACCCTACACAGACCCCACCAGGAGGAAAGTAATACCACCCAGAAGAAAGCCCAGAGAAGAACCTGACCATAGCCCTACACAGACCCCACCAGGAGGGAAGTTATACCACAAAGAAGAAAGCCCAGAGAAGGAGAAGAACCTGACCATAACCCTACACAGACCCCACCAGAAGGGAAGTTATACCACCCAGAGGAAAGCCCAGAGAAGGAGAAGAACCTGACCATAACCCTACACAGACCCCACCAGGAGGGAAGTTATACCACACAGAAGAAAGCCCAGAGAAGAACCTGACCATAACCCTGCACAGACCCCACCAGGAGGGAAGTTATACCACCCAGAAGAAAGCCCAGAGAAGAAGGAGGAGAACCTGTTCATAACCCTACACAGACCCCACCAGGAGGAAAGTTATACCACCCAGAAGAAAGCCCAGAGAAGAACCTGACCATAACCCTACACAGACCCCACCAGGAGGGAAGTTATACCACCCAGAAGAAAGCCCAGAGAAGAAGGAGGAGAACCTGATCATAACCCTACACAGACCCCACCAGGAGGGAAGTTATACCACACAGAAGAAAGCCCGGAGAAGAAGGAGGAGAACCTGACCATAACCCTACACAGACCCCACCAGGAGGGAAGTTATACCACCCAGAAGAAAGCCCAGAGAAGAAGGAGAACCTGACCATAACCCTACACAGACCCCACCAGGAGGGAAGTTATACCACACAGAGGAAAGCCCAGAGAAGAAGGAGGAGAACCGGACCATAACCCTACACAGACCCCACCAGGAGGGAAGTTATACCACACAGAGGAAAGCCCAGAGAAGAAGGAGGAGAACCTGACCATAACCCTACACAGACCCCACCAGGAGGGAAGTTATACCACCCAGAAGAAAGCCCAGAGAAGAAGGAGAAGAACCTGACCATAACCCTACACAGACCCCACCAGGGGGGAAGTTATACCACCCAGAAGAAAGCCCAGAGAAGAAGGAGAACCTGACCATAACCCCACACAGACCCCACCAGGAGGGAAGTTATACCACCCAGAGGAAAGCCCAGAGAAGGAGGAGAAGAACCTGACCATAACCCTACACAGACCCCACCAGGAGGGAAGTTATACCACACAGAAGAAAGCCCAGAGAAGAAGGAGAAGAACCTGACCATAACCCTACACAGACCCCACCAGGCGGGAAGTTATACCACCCAGAAGAAAGCCCAGAGAAGAAGGAGAAGAACCGGACCATAACCCTACACAGACCCCACCAGGAGGGAAGTTATACCACCCAGAGGAACGCCCAGAGAAGAAGAAGAAGAACCGGACCATAACCCTACACAGACCCCACCAGGAGGGAAGTTATACCACCCAGAAGAAAGCCCAGAGAAGAAGAACCTGACCATAACCCTACACAGACCCGACCAGGAGGGAAGTTATACCACCCAGAGGAAAGCCCAGAGAAGAAGGAGAACCTGACCATAACCCTACACAGACCCCACCAGGAGGGAAGTTATACCACCCAGAGGAAAGCCCAGAGAAGAAGGAGAAGAACCTGACCATAACCCTACACAGACCCCACCAGGAGGAAAGTTATACCACCCAGAAGAAAGCCCAGAGAAGAAGGAGGAGAACCTGACCATAACCCTATACAGACCCCACCAGGAGGGAAGTTATACCACACAGAAGAAAGCCCAGAGAAGAAGGAGAAGAACCGGACCAAAACCCTACACAGACCCCACCAGGAGGGAAGTTATACCACCCAGAAGAAAGCCCAGAGAAGAAGTAGAAGAACCTGAGCATAACCCTACACAGACCCCACCAGGAGGGAAGTTATACCACCCAGAAGAAAGCCCTGAGAAGAAGGAGGAGAACCTGACCATAACCCTACACAGACCCCACCAGGAGGGAAGTTATACCACCCAGAAGAAAGCCCAGAGAAGAAGGAGGACCTGACCATAACCCTACACAGACCCCACCAGGAGGAAAGTTATACCACCCAGAAAAAAGCCCAGAGAAGAAGAAGAAAAACCTGACCATAACCCTACACAGACCCCACCAGGAGGGAAGTTCTACCACACAGAAGAAAGCCCAGAGAAGAACCGGACCATAACCCTACACAGACCCCACCAGGAGGGAAGTTATACCACCCAGAGGAAAGCCCAGAGAAGAAGGAGAACCTGACCATAACCCTACACAGACCCCACCAGGAGGGAAGTTATACCACCCAGAGGAAAGCCCAGAGAAGAAGGAGGAGAACCTGACCATAACCCTACACAGACCCCACCAGGAGGAAAGGTATACCGCCCAGAGGAAAGCCCAGAGAAGAAGGAGAAGAACCGGACCATAACCCTACACAGACCCCACCAGGCGGGAAGTTATACCACCCAGAGGAAAACCCAGAGAAGAAGGAGGAGAACCTGACCATAACCCTACACAGACCCCACCAGGAGGGAAGTTATACCACCCAGAGGAAAGCCCAGAGAAGAAGGAGAAGAACCGGACCATAACCCTACACAGACCCCACCAGGAGGGAAGTTATACCACCCAGAAGAAAGCTGAGAGAAGAAGGAGAACCTGACCATAACCCTACACAGACCCCACCAGGAGGGAAGTTATACCACATAGAAGAAAGCCCAGAGAAGAAGGAGAAGAACCTGACCATAACCCTACACAGACCCCACCAGGAGGGAAGTTATACCACCCAGAAGAAAGCCCAGAGAAGAAGAAGAAGAACCTGATCATAACCCTACACAGACCCCACCAGGAGGGAAGTTATACCACCCAGAGGAAAGCCCAGAGAAGAAGGAGAACCTGACCATAACCCTACACAGACCCCACCAGGAGGGAAGTTATACCACCCAGAAAAAAGCCCAGAGAAGAAGAAGAAAAACCTGACCATAACCCTACACAGACCCCACCAGGAGGGAAGTTATACCACCCAGAAAAAAGCCCAGAGAAGAAGAAGAAAAACCTGACCAGAACCCTACACAGACCCCACCAGGAGGGAAGTTATACCACCCAGAAGAAAGCCCAGAGAAGAACCTGACCATAACCCTACACAGACCCCACCAGGAGGGAAGTTCTACCACACAGAAGAAAGCCCAGAGAAGAACCGGACCATAACCCTACACAGACCCCACCAGGAGGGAAGTTATACCACACAGAGGAAAGCCCAGAGAAGGAGAAGGAGAACCTGACCATAACCCTACACAGACCCCACCAGGCGGGAAGTTATACCACCCAGAGGAAAGCCCAGAGAAGGAGAAGGAGAACCTGACCATAACCCTACACAGACCCCACCAGGCGGGAAGTTATACCACCCAGAGGAAAGCCCAGAGAAGGAGAAGGAGAACCTGACCATAACCCTACACAGACCCCACCAGGCGGGAAGTTATACCACCCAGAGGAAAGCCCAGAGAAGGAGAAGGAGAACCTGACCATAACCCTACACAGACCCCACCAGGAGGGAAGTTATACCACCCAGAAGAAAGCCCAGAGAAGGAGAAGAACCGGACCATAACCCTACACAGACCCCACCAGGAGGGAAGTTATACCACCCAGAGGAAAGCCCAGAGAAGAAGGAGAAGAACCTGACCATAACCCTACACAGACCCCACCAGGCGGGAAGTTATACCACACAGAGGAAAGCCCAGAGAAGAAGGAGAACCTGACCATAACCCCACACAGACCCCACCAGGCGGGAAGTTATACCACACAGAAGAAAGCCCAGAGAAGAAGGAGAAGAACCTGACCATAACCCTACACAGACCCCACCAGGAGGGAAGTTATACCACCCAGAAGAAAGCCCAGAGAAGAAGGAGAAGAACCTGACCATAACCCTACACAGACCCCACCAGGAGGGAAGTTATACCACACAGAGGAAAGCCCAGAGAAGAAGGAGAAGAACCTGACCATAACCCTACACAGACCCCACCAGGAGGGAAGTTATACCACCCAGAAGAAAGCCCAGAGAAGAAGAACCTGACCATAACCCTACACAGACCCCACCAGGAGGGAAGTTATACCACCCAGAGAAAAGCCCAGAGAAGAAGGAGAACCTGACCATAACCCTACACAGACCCCACCAGGAGGGAAGTTACACCACCCAGAGGAAAGCCCAGAGAAGAAGGAGGAGAACCTAACCATAACCCTATACAGACCCCACCAGGAGGGAAGTTATACCACCCAGAGGAAAGCCCAGAGAAGAAGGAGAAGAACCTGACCATAACCCTACACAGACCCCACCAGGAGGGAAGTTATACCACCCAGAGGAAAGCCCAGAGAAGAAGGAGAAGAACCTGACCATAGCCCTACACAGACCCCACCAGGAGGGAAGCTATACCACCCAGAGGAAAGCCCAGAGAAGAAGGAGGAGAACCGGACCATAACCCTACACAGACCCCACCAGGAGGGAAGTTATACCACCCAGAGGAAAGCCCAGAGAAGAAGGAGAAGAACCTGACCATAACCCTACACAGACCCCACCAGGAGGGAAGTTATACCACCCAGAGGAAAGCCCAGAGAAGAAGGAGGAGAACCTGACCATAACCCTACACAGACCCCACCAGGAGGGAAGTTATACCACCCAGAGGAAAGCCCACAGCAGAAGGAGAAGAACCGGACCATAACCCTACACAGACCCCACCAGGAGGGAAGTTATACCACCCAGAAGAAAGCCCAGAGAAGAAGGAGAACCTGACCATAACCCTACAAAGACCCCACCAGGAGGGAAGTTATACCACCCAGAGGAAAGCCCAGAGAAGAAGGAGAACCTGATCATAACCCTACACAGACCCCACCAGGAGGGAAGTTGTACCACACAGAGGAAAGCCCAGAGAAGAAGGAGGAGAACCGGACCATAACCCTACACAGACCCCACCAGGAGGGAAGTAATACCACCCAGAGGAAAGCCCAGAGAAGGAGGAGAAGAACCTGACCATAACCCTACACAGACCCCACCAGGAGGAAAGTTATACCACCCAGAGGAAAGCCCAGAGAAGAAGGAGAAGAACCGGACCATAACCCTACACAGACCCCACCAGGAGGGAAGTTATACCACCCAGAGGAAAGCCCAGAGAAGAAGGAGAAGAACCGGACCATAACCCTACACAGACCCCACCAGGAGGGAAGTTATACCACACAGAAGAAAGCCCAGAGAAGAAGGAGGAGAACCTGACCATAACCCTACACAGACCCCACCAGGAGGAAAGTTATACCACACAGAGGAAAGCCCAGAGAAGAAGGAGAACCTGACCATAACCCTACAAAGACCCCACCAGGAGGGAAGTTATACCACCCAGAAGAAAGCCCAGAGAAGAAGGAGAACCTGATCATAACCCTACACAGACCCCACCAGGAGGGAAGTTATACCACCCAGAGGAAAGCCCAGAGAAGAAGGAGAAGAACCGGACCATAACCCTACACAGACCCCCACCAGGAGGGAAGTTATACCACCCAGAGGAAAGCCCAGAGAAGGAGAAGAACCTGACCATAACCCTACACAGACCCCACCAGGAGGGAAGTTATACCACACAGAAGAAAGCCCAGAGAAGAAGGAGGAGAACCTGACCATAACCCTACACAGACCCCACCAGGAGGGAAGTTATACCACACAGAAGAAAGCCCAGAGAAGAAGGAGGAGAACCGGACCATAACCCTACACAGACCCCACCAGGAGGGAAGTTATACCACCCAGAAGAAAGCCCAGAGAAGGAGAAGAACCTGACCATAACCCTACACAGACCCCCACCAGGAGGGAAGTTATACCACACAGAAGAAAGCCCAGAGAAGAAGGAGGAGAACCTGACCATAACCCTACACAGACCCCACCAGGAGGGAAGTTATACCACCCAGAGGAAAGCCCAGAGAAGAACCTGACCATAACCCTATACAGACCCCACCAGGAGGGAAGTTATACCACCCAGAAGAAAGCCCAGAGAAGAAGGAGAAGAACCGGACCATAACCCTACACAGACCCCACCAGGAGGGAAGTTATACCACCCAGAAGAAAGCCCAGAGAAGAAGGAGAACCTGACCATAACCCTACACAGACCCCACCAGGAGGGAAGTTATACCACCCAGAGGAAAGCCCAGAGAAGAAGGAGAAGAACCTGACCATAACCCTACACAGACCCCACCAGGAGGGAAGTTATACCACACAGAGGAAAGCCCAGAGAAGAAGGAGAAGAACCTGACCATAACCCTACACAGACCCCACCAGGAGGGAAGTTATACCACCCAGAAGAAAGCCCAGAGAAGAAGGAGGAGAACCTGACCATAACCCTACACAGACCCCACCAGGAGGGAAGTTATACCACCCAGAGGAAAGCCCAGAGAAGAAGAAGAACCTGACCATAACCCTACACAGACCCCACCAGGAGGGAAGTTATACCACCCAGAAGAAAGCCCAGAGAAGAAGGAGGAGAACCTGACCATAACCCTACACAGACCCCACCAGGAGGGAAGTTATACCACCCAGAAGAAAGCCCAGAGAAGAAGGAGGAGAACCTGACCATAACCCTACACAGACCCCACCAGGAGGGAAGTTATACCACCCAGAAGAAAGCCCAGAGAAGAAGGAGGAGAACCTGACCATAACCCTACACAGACCCCACCAGGAGGGAAGTTATACCACCCAGAAGAAAGCCCAGAGAAGAAGGAGGAGAACCTGACCATAACCCTACACAGACCCCACCAGGAGGGAAGTTATACCACACAGAGGAAAGCCCAGAGAAGAAGGAGGAGAACCTGACCATAACCCTACACAGACCCCACCAGGAGGGAAGTTATACCACACAGAGGAAAGCCCAGAGAAGAACCTGACCATAACCCTACACAGACCCCACCAGGAGGGAAGTTATACCACCCAGAGGAAAGCCCAGAGAAGAAGGAGAAGAACCTGACCATAACCCTACACTGACCCCACCAGGAGGGAAGTTATACCACCCAGAGGAAAGCCCAGAGAAGAAGGAGAAGAACCTGACCATAACCCTACACAGACCCAACCAGGAGGGAAGTTATACCACCCAGAGGAAAGCCCAGAGAAGAAGGAGAAGAACCTGACCATAACCCTACACAGACCCCACCAGGAGGGAAGTTATACCACCCAGAAGAAAGCCCAGAGAAGAAGGAGAACCTGACCATAACCCTACACAGACCCCACCAGGAGGGAAGTTATACCACCCAGAGAAGAAGGAGAAGAACCTGATCATAACCCTACACAGACCCCACCAGGCGGGAAGTTATACCACACAGAGGAAAGCCCAGAGAAGGAGAAGAACCTGACCATAACCCTACACAGACCCCACCAGGAGGGAAGTTATACCACCCAGAAGAAAGCCCAGAGAAGAACCTGACCATAACCCTACACAGACCCCACCAGGAGGGAAGTTATACCACCCAGAGGAAAGCCCAGAGAAGAAGGAGAAGAACCTGACCATAACCCTACACAGACCCCACCAGGCGGGAAGTTATACCACCCAGAGGAAAGCCCAGAGAAGGAGGAGGAGAACCTGACCATAACCCTACACAGACCCCACCAGGAGGGAAGTTATACCACCCAGAAGAAAGCCCAGAGAAGAAGGAGAAGAACCGGACCATAACCCTACACAGACCCCACCAGGAGGGAAGTTATACCACCCAGAAGAAAGCCCAGAGAAGAAGGAGAAGAACCTGACCATAACCCTACACAGACCCCACCAGAAGGGAAGTTATACCACCCAGAAGAAAGCCCAGAGAAGAAGGAGGAGAACCGGACCATAACCCTACACAGACCCCACCAGGAGGGAAGTTATACCACCCAGAAGAAAGCCCAGAGAAGAAGGAGAAGAACCTGACCATAACCCTACACAGACCCCACCAGGAGGGAAGTTTTACCACCCAGAAGAAAGCCCAGAGAAGAAGGAGGAGAACCTGACCATAACCCCACACAGACCCCACCAGGAGGGAAGTTATACCACCCAGAGGAAAGCCCAGAGAAGGAGAAGAACCTGACCATAACCCTACACAGAACCCACCAGGAGGGAAGTTATACCACACAGAGGAAAGCCCAGAGAAGGAGAAGAACCTGACCATAACCCTACACAGACCCGACCAGTCGGGAAGTAATACCACCCAGAAGAAAGCCCAGAGAAGGAGGAGAAGAATCTGACCATAACCCTACACAGACCCCACCAGGAGGGAAGTTATACCACCCAGAAGAAAGCCCAGAGAAGAAGGAGAAGAACCTGACCATAACCCTATACAGACCCCACCAGGAGGGAAGTTATACCACACAGAGGAAAGCCCAGAGAAGAAGGAGGAGAACCTGACCATAACCCTACACAGACCCCACCAGGAGGGAAGTTATACCACCCAGAAGAAAGCCCAGAGAAGAAGGAGAAGAACCTGACCATAACCCTACACAGACCCCACCAGGAGGGAAGTTATACCACCCAGAAGAAAGCCCAGAGAAGAAGGAGAAGAACCTGACCATAACCCTACACTGACCCCACCAGGAGGGAAGTTATACCACCCAGAAGAAAGCCCAGAGAAGAAGGAGAAGAACCTGACCATAACCCTACACAGACCCCACCAGTCGGGAAGTAATACCACCCAGAAGAAAGCCCAGAGAAGAAGGAGAAGAACCTGACCATAACCCTACACAGACCCCACCAGGAGGGAAGTTATACCACCCAGAAGAAAGCCCAGAGAAGAAGGAGAAGAACCTGACCATAACCCTACACAGACCCCACCAGGAGGGAAGTTATACCACCCAGAGGAAGGCCCAGAGAAGAAGGAGAAGAACCTGACCATAACCCTACACAGACCCCACCAGGAGGGAAGTTATACCACACAGAGGAAAGCCCAGAGAAGGAGAAAAACCTGACCATAACCCTACACAGACCCCACCAGGAGGGAAGTTATACCACCCAGAGGAAGGCCCAGAGAAGAAGGAGAAGAACCTGACCATAACCCTACACAGACCCCACCAGGAGGGAAGTTATACCACACAGAGGAAAGCCCAGAGAAGGAGAAAAACCTGACCATAACCCTACACAGACCCCACCAGGAGGGAAGTTATACCACACAGAGGAAAGCCCAGAGAAGAAGGAGAAGAACCTGACCATAACCCTACACAGACCCCACCAGGAGGGAAGTTATACCACCCAGAGGAAAGCCCAGAGAAGAAGGAGGAGAACCGGACCATAACCCTACACAGACCCCACCAGGAGGGAAGTTATACCACCCAGAAGAAAGCCCAGAGAAGAAGGAGAAGAACCTGACCATAACCCTACACAGACCCCACCAGGCGGGAAGTTATACCACCCAGAAGGAAGCCCAGAGAAGGAGGAGAACCTGACCATAACCCTACACAGACCCCACCAGGAGGGAAGTTAGACCACCCAGAAGAAAGCCCAGAGAAGAAGGAGAAGAACCTGACCATAACCCTACACAGACCCCACCAGTCGGGAAGTAATACCACCCAGAAGAAAGCCCAGAGAAGAAGGAGAAGAACCTGACCATAACCCTACACAGACCCCACCAGGAGGGAAGTTATACCACCCAGAAGAAAGCCCAGAGAAGAAGGAGAAGAACCTGACCATAACCCTACACAGACCCCACCAGGAGGGAAGCTATACCACCCAGAGGAAGGCCCAGAGAAGAAGGAGAAGAACCTGACCATAACCCTACACAGACCCCACCAGGAGGGAAGTTATACCACACAGAGGAAAGCCCAGAGAAGGAGAAAAACCTGACCATAACCCTACACAGACCCCACCAGGAGGGAAGTTATACCACCCAGAGGAAGGCCCAGAGAAGAAGGAGAAGAACCTGACCATAACCCTACAAGGACCCCACCAGGAGGGAAGTTATACCACACAGAGGAAAGCCCAGAGAAGGAGAAAAACCTGACCATAACCCTAAACAGACCCCACCAGGAGGGAAGTTATACCACACAGAGGAAAGCCCAGAGAAGAAGGAGAAGAACCTGACCATAACCCTAAACAGACCCCACCAGGAGGGAAGTTATACCACCCAGAGGAAAGCCCAGAGAAGAAGGAGGAGAACCGGACCATAACCCTACACAGACCCCACCAGGAGGGAAGTTATACCACCCAGAAGAAAGCCCAGAGAAGAAGGAGAAGAACCTGACCATAACCCTACACAGACCCCACCAGGAGGGAAGTTATACCACCCAGAGGAAAGCCCAGAGAAGAAGGAGGAGAACCGGACCATAACCCTACACAGACCCCACCAGGAGGGAAGTTATACCACCCAGAAGAAAGCCCAGAGAAGAAGGAGAAGAACCTGACCATAACCCTACACAGACCCCACCAGGAGGGAAGTTATACCACCCAGAGGAAAGCCCAGAGAAGAAGGAGAAGAACCTGACCATAACCCTACACAGACCCCACCAGGAGGGAAGTTATACCACCCAGAAGAAAGCCCAGAGAAGAAGGAGGAGAACCTGACCATAACCCTACACAGACCCCACCAGGAGGGAAGTTATACCACCCAGAGGAAGGCCCAGAGAAGGAGGAGAACCTGACCATAACCCTACACAGACCCCACCAGGAGGGAAGTTATACCACACAGAAGAAAGCCCAGAGAAGAAGGAGAAGAACCGGACCATAACCCTACACATACCCCACCAGGAGGGAAGTTATACCACCCAGAAGAAAGCCCAGAGAAGAAGGAGAAGAACCTGACCATAACCCTACACAGACCCCACCAGGAGGGAAGTTATACCACACAGAAGAAAGCCCAGAGAAGAAGGAGAAGAACCGGACCATAACCCTACACATACCCCACCAGGAGGGAAGTTATACCAAACAGAAGAAAGCCCAGAGAAGAACCTGACCATAACCCTACACAGACCCCACCAGGAGGGAAGTTATACCACACAGAAGAAAGCCCAGAGAAGAACCTGACCATAACCCTACACAGACCCCACCAGGAGGGAAGTTATACCACCCAGAAGAAAGCCCAGAGAAGAAGGAGAAGAACCGGACCATAACCCTACACAGACCCCACCAGGAGGGAAGTTATACCACCCAGAGGAAAGCCCAGAGAAGAAGGAGGAGAACCTGACCATAACCCTACACAGACCCCACCAGGAGGGAAGTTATACCACCCAGAAGAAAGCCCAGAGAAGAAGGAGAAGAACCTGATCATAACCCTACACAGACCCCACCAGGAGGGAAGTAATACCACCCAGAAGAAAGCCCAGAGAAGAACCTGACCATAACCCTACACAGACCCCACCAGGAGGGAAGTTCTACCACACAGAAGAAAGCCCAGAGAAGAAGGAGGAGAACCTGACCATAACCCTACACAGACCCCACCAGGAGGGAAGTTATACCACACAGAAGAAAGCCCAGAGAAGAAGGAGGAGAACCTGACCATAACCCTACACAGACCCCACCAGGAGGGAAGTTATACCACACAGAAGAAAGCCCAGAGAAGAAGGAGAAGAACCTGACCATAACCCTACACAGACCCCACCAGGAGGGAAGTTATACCACCCAGAGGAAAGCCCAGAGAAGAAGGAGAAGAACCTGACCATAACCCTACACAGACCCCACCAGGAGGAACGTTATACCACCCAGAAGAAAGCCCAGAGAAGAAGGAGGAGAACCGGACCATAACCCTACACAGACCCCACCAGGAGGGAAGTTATACCACCCAGAGGAAAGCCCAGAGAAGAACCTGACCATAACCCTACACAGACCCCACGAGGAGGGAAGTTATACCACACAGAGGAAAGCCCAGAGAAGGAGAAAAACCTGACCATAACCCTACACAGACCCCACCAGGAGGGAAGTTATACCACCCAGAGGAAAGCCCAGAGAAGAAGGAGGAGAACCTGACCATAACCCTACACAGACCCCACCAGGAGGGAAGTTACACCACCCAGAAGAAAGCCCAGAGAAGAAGGAGGAGAACCTGACCATAACCCTACACAGACCCCACCAGGAGGGAAGTTATACCACCCAGAGGAAAGCCCAGAGAAGAAGGGGAAGAACCTGACCATAACCCTATACAGACCCCACCAGGAGGGAAGTTACACCACCCAGAAGAAAGCCCAGAGAAGAAGGAGGAGAACCTGACCATAACCCTACACAGACCCCACCAGGCGGGAAGTTATACCACCCAGAAGAAAGCCCAGAGAAGGAGAAGGAGAACCTGACCATAACCCTACACAGACCCCACCAGGAGGGAAGTTATACCACACAGAAGAAAGCCCAGAGAAGGAGGAGAACCTGATCATAACCCTTACACAGACCCCACCAGGAGGGAAGTTATACCACCCAGAGGAAAGCCCAGAGAAGAAGGAGAAGAACCTGACCATAACCCTACACAGACCCCACCAGGAGGGAAGTTATACCACACAGAAGAAAGCCCAGAGAAGGAGGAGAACCTGATCATAACCCTTACACAGACCCCACCAGGAGGGAAGTTATACCACCCAGAGGAAAGCCCAGAGAAGAACCTGACCATAACCCTACACAGACCCCACCAGGAGGGAAGTTATACCACACAGAAGAAAGCCCAGAGAAGAAGGAGGAGAACCGGACCATAACCCTACACAGACCCCACCAGGAGGGAAGTTATACCACCCAGAGGAAAGCCCAGAGAAGAAGGAGGAGAACCGGACCATAACCCTACACAGACCCCACCAGGAGGGAAGTTATACCACCCAGAGGAAAGCCCAGAGAAGAAGGAGGAGAACCTGACCATAACCCTACACAGACCCCACCAGGAGGGAAGTTATACCACCCAGAAGAAAGCCCAGAGAAGAAGGAGGAGAACCTGACCATAACCCTACACAGACCCCACCAGGAGGGAAGTTACACCACCCAGAAGAAAGCCCAGAGAAGAAGGAGAAGAACCTGACCATAACCCTACACAGACCCCACCAGGAGGGAAGTTATACCGCACAGAGGAAAGCCCAGAGAAGAAGGAGAAGAACCTGACCATAACCCCACACAGACCCCACCAGGAGGGAAGTTATACCACCCAGAAGAAAGCCCAGAGAAGAAGGAGAAGAACCTGACCATAACCCCACACAGACCCCACCAGGAGGAAAGTTATACCACACAGAAGAAAGCCCAGAGAAGGAGAAGAACCGGACCATAACCCTACACAGACCCCACCAGAAGGGAAGTTATACCACCCAGAAGAAAGCCCAGAGAAGAAGGAGAAGAACCTGACCATAACCCCACACAGACCCCACCAGGAGGGAAGTTATACCACCCAGAGGAAAGCCCAGAGAAGAAGGAGAAGAAGCTGACCATAACCCTACACAGACCCCACCAGGAGGGAAGTTATACCACCCAGAAGAAAGCCCAGAGAAGAAGGAGAAGAACCTGACCATAACCCTACACAGACCCCACCAGGAGGGAAGTTATACCACACAGAGGAAAGCCCAGAGAAGGAGAAGAACCTGACCATAACCCTACACAGACCCCACCAGGAGGGAAGTTATACCACCCAGAAGAAAGCCCAGAGAAGAAGGAGGAGAACCTGACCATAACCCTATACAGACCCCACCAGGAGGGAAGTTATACCACCCAGAAGAAAGCCCAGAGAAGAAGGAGAAGAACCTGACCATAACCCCACACAGACCCCACCAGGAGGAAAGTTATACCACACAGAAGAAAGCCCAGAGAAGGAGAAGAACCGGACCATAACCCTACACAGACCCCACCAGGAGGAAAGTTATACCACACAGAAGAAAGCCCAGAGAAGGAGAAGAACCGGACCATAACCCTACACAGACCCCACCAGAAGGGAAGTTATACCACCCAGAAGAAAGCCCAGAGAAGAAGGAGAAGAACCTGACCATAACCCCACACAGACCCCACCAGGAGGGAAGTTATACCACCCAGAGGAAAGCCCAGAGAAGAAGGAGAAGAACCTGACCATAACCCTACACAGACCCCACCAGGAGGGAAGTTATACCACCCAGAGGAAAGCCCAGAGAAGAAGGAGAACCTGACCATAACCCTACACAGACCCCACCAGGAGGGAAGTTATACCACACAGAAGAAAGCCCAGAGAAGAAGGAGAACCTGATCATAACCCTACACAGACCCCACCAGGAGGGAAGTTATACCACACAGAGGAAAGCCCAGAGAAGAAGGAGGAGAACCTGACCATAACCCTACACAGACCCCACCAGGAGGGAAGTTATACCACCCAGAAGAAAGCCCAGAGAAGAAGGAGAAGAACCTGACCATAACCCTACACAGACCCCACCAGGAGGGAAGTTATACCACACAGAGGAAAGCCCAGAGAAGAAGGAGAACCTGACCATAACCCTACACAGACCCCACCAGGAGGGAAGTTATACCACCCAGAGGAAAGCCCAGAGAAGAAGGCGGAGAACCTGACCATAACCCTACACAGACCCCACCAGGAGGGAAGTTATACCACCCAGAAGAAAGCCCAGAGAAGGAGGAGGAGAACCTGACCATAACCCTACACAGACCCCACCAGGAGGGAAGTTATACCACCCAGAGGAAAGCCCAGAGAAGAAGGAGGAGAACCGGACCATAACCCTACACAGACCCCACCAGGAGGGAAGTTATACCTCCCAGAAGAAAGCCCAGAGAAGAACCTGACCATAACCCTACACAGACCCCACCAGGAGGGAAGTTATACCACCCAGAAGAAAGCCCAGAGAGGGAGAAGAACCTGACCATAACCCTACACAGACCCCACCAGGAGGGAAGTTATACCACACAGAGGAAAGCCCAGAGAAGAAGGAGGAGAACCGGACCATAACCCTACACAGACCCCACCAGGAGGGAAGTTATACCACCCAGAAGAAAGCCCAGAGAAGAACCTGACCATAACCCTACACAGACCCCACCAGGAGGGAAGTTATACCACCCAGAGGAAAGCCCAGAGAAGGAGGAGAACCTGACCATAACCCCACACAGACCCCACCAGGAGGGAAGTTATACCACCCAGAAGAAAGCCCAGAGAAGGAGGAGAACCTGACCATAACCCTACACAGACCCCACCAGGAGGGAAGTTATACCACCCAGAAGAGAGCCCAGAGAAGAAGGAGAAGAACCTGACCATAACCCCACACAGACCCCACCAGGAGGGAAGTTATACCACCCAGAAGAAAGCCCAGAGAAGAAGGAGGAGAACCGGACCATAACCCTACACAGACCCCACCAGGAGGGAAGTTATACCACACAGAAGAAAGCCCAGAGAAGAAGGAGAACCTGACCATAACCCTACACAGACCCCACCAGGAGGGAAGTTATACCACACAGAAGAAGGAGGAGAACCTGACCATTACCCTACACAGACCCCACCAGGAGGGAAGTTATACCACCCAGAAGAAAGCCCAGAGAAGAAGGAGGAGAACCTGACCATAACCCTACACAGACCCCACCAGGAGGGAAGTTATACCACCCAGAAGAAAGCCCAGAGAAGAAGGAGGAGAACCTGACCATAACCCTACACAGACCCCACCAGGAGGGAAGTTATACCACACAGAAGAAATCCCAGAGAAGAAGGAGAAGAACCGGACCATAACCCTACACAGACCACACCAGGAGGGAAGTTATACCACCCAGAAGAAAGCCCAGAGAAGAAGGAGAACCTGACCATAACCCTACACAGACCCCACCAGGAGGGAAGTTATACCACCCAGAGGAAAGCCCAGAGAAGAAGGAGAAGAACCTGACCATAACCCTACACAGACCCCACCAGGAGGGAAGTTATACCACCCAGAGGAAAGCCCAGAGAAGAAGGAGGAGAACCTGACCATAACCCTACACTGACCCCACCAGGAGGGAAGCTATACCACCCAGAGGAAAGCCCAGAGAAGAAGGAGAAGAACCGGACCATAACCCTATACAGACCCCACCAGGAGGGAAGTTATACCACACAGAGGAAAGCCCAGAGAAGAAGGAGGAGAACCTGACCATAACCCTACACAGACCCCACCAGGAGGGAAGTTATACCACACAGAAGAAAGCCAAGAGAAGGAGAAGAACCTGACCATAACCCTACACAGACCCCACCAGGAGGGAAGTTATACCACCCAGAAGAAAGCCCAGAGAAGAAGGAGAAGAACCGGACCATAACCCTACACAGACCACACCAGGAGGGAAGTTATACCACCCAGAAGAAAGCCCAGAGAAGAAGGAGAAGAACCGGACCATAACCCTACACAGACCCCACCAGGAGGAAAGTAATACCACCCAGAAGAAAGCCCAGAGAAGAACCTGACCATAACCCTACACAGACCCCACCAGGAGGGAAGTTATACCACCCAGAAGAAAGCCCAGAGAAGAAGGAGAAGAACCTTACCATAACCCTACACAGACCCCACCAGGAGGGAAGTTATACCACCCAGAAGAAAGCCCAGAGAAGAAGGAGGAGAACCTGACCATAACCCTACACAGACCCCACCAGGAGGGAAGTTATACCACCCAGAAGAAAGCCCAGAGAAGAAGGAGGAGAACCTGACCATAACCCTACACAGACCCCACCAGGAGGGAAGTTATACCACCCAGAAGAAAGCCCAGAGAAGAAGGAGGAGAACCTGACCATAACCCTACACAGACCCTATATACAGGGAAGCGGTGCTGCGCTATATACAGGGCAGTTTCTTACACGTCCCAGGTATCTCCAGTCCAGTAGGTCTGACAGTCGCTCGGTCCGGTTGCGCTGGATGATCCGCTGGCGCCGGGATTGTTGGCAGAATGAGTAGAGGATCTGGGTCAGCTGGTTACACGATTCATCCGGAGAGCGGAACCTGCGATCCACAATGTAAATCCCTACAACACACAAGTGATGAATAAGCCGGGTCCAAAGCAGCACAGAGGGTTGGAGCAGGACCGGTTCTGGTACCATAGGCAGCTGGATCCGCCACGTGTTCCTGCATGAAGCAGCCGAATCCGGAGAGGTTGGTTGTGACGCTCGGGATTCCCATCACCGTGCACTCAGCTGGAAGAGATCAATACGACCCGAGTCACTGATGTCCATGGCTCACATGCTCTAGTCACTACTCAACCTGCAAGCACTGAATCATCACTAACAGAGGAAGCGATACCGGTCCAAATCACAGGAGTCTACAGCACACAGATCGTATAGACAGGCAGTGTGATGTCACATCTCATAGGATACACTGGAGACCCTGCACACAGCACACAGATAGTATAGACAGGCAGTGTGATGTCACATCTCATAGGATACACTGGAGACCCTGCACACAGCACACAGATAGTATAGACAGGCAGTGTGATGTTACATCTCATAGGATACACTGGAGACCCTGCACACAGCACACACAGATAGTATAGACAGGCAGTGTGATGTTACATCTCATAGGATACACTGGAGACTGCACACAGCACACACAGATAGTATAGACAGGCAGTGTGATGTCACATCTCATAGGATACACTGGAGACTCTGCACACAGCACACAGATAGTATAGACAGGCAGTGTGATGTCACATCTCATAGGATACACTGGAGACTCTGCACACAGCACACAGATAGTATAGACAGGCAGTGTGATGTCACATCTCATAGGATACACTGGAGACTCTGCACACAGCACACAGATAGTATATACAGGCAGTGTGATGTCACATCTCATAGGATACACTGGAGACTCTGCACACAGCACACAGATAGTATAGACAGGCAGTGTGATGTCACATCTCATAGGATACACTGGAGACCCTGCACACAGCACACAGATAGTATAGACAGGCAGTGTGATGTCACATCTCATAGGATACACTGGAGACTCTGCACACAGCACACAGATAGTATAGACAGGCAGTGTGATGTCACATCTCATAGGATACACTGGAGACTCTGCACACAGCACACACAGATAGTATAGACAGGCAGTGTGATGTCACATCTCATAGGATACACTGGAGACCCTGCACACAGCACACAGATAGTATAGACAGGCAGTGTGATGTCACATCTCATAGGATACACTGGAGACCCTGCACACAGCACACAGATAGTATAGACAGGCAGTGTGATGTCACATCTCCTAGGATACACTGGAGACTCTGCACACAGCACACAGATAGTATAGACAGGCAGTGTGATGTCACATCTCATAGGATACACTGGAGACTCTGCACACAGCACACAGATAGTATAGACAGGCAGTGTGATGTCACATCTCATAGGATACACTGGAGACTCGGCACACAGCACACAGATAGTATAGACAGGCAGTGTGATGTTACATCTCATAGGATACACTGGAGACCCTGCACACAGCACACAGATCGTATAGACAGGCAGTGTGATATTACATCTCATAGGATACACTGGAGACTCTGCACACAGCACACAGATAGTATAGACAGGCAGTGTGATGTCACATCTCATAGGATACACTGGAGACTCTGCACACAGCACACAGATAGTATATACAGGCAGTGTGATGTCACATCTCATAGGATACACTGGAGACCCTGCACACAGCACACAGATAGTATAGACAGGCAGTGTGATGTCACATCTCATAGGATACACTGGAGACCCTGCACACAGCACACAGATAGTATAGACAGGCAGTGTGATATTACATCTCATAGGATACACTGGAGACTCTGCACACAGCACACAGATAGTATAGACAGGCAGTGTGATGTCACATCTCATAGGATACACTGGAGACTCTGCACACAGCACACACAGATAGTATAGACAGGCAGTGTGATGTCACATCTCATAGGATACACTGGAGACTCTGCACACAGCACACAGATAGTATAGACAGGCAGTGTGATGTCACATCTCATAGGATACACTGGAGACTCTGCACACAGCACACACAGATAGTATAGACAGGCAGTGTGATGTCACATCTCATAGGATACACTGGAGACCCTGCACACAGCACACAGATAGTATAGACAGGCAGTGTGATGTCACATCTCATAGGATACACTGGAGACTCTGCACACAGCACACAGATAGTATAGACAGGCAGTGTGATGTCACATCTCATAGGATACACTGGAGACCCTGCACACAGCACACAGATAGTATAGACAGGCAGTGTGATGTCACATCTCATAGGATACACTGGAGGCCCTGCACACAGCACACAGATAGTATAGACAGGCAGTGTGATGTCACATCTCATAGGATACACTGGAGACTCTGCACACAGCACACACAGATAGTATAGACAGGCAGTGTGATATTACATCTCATAGGATACACTGGAGACCCTGCACACAGCACACAGATAGTATAGACAGGCAGTGTGATGTCACATCTCATAGGATACACTGGAGACCCTGCACACAGCACACAGATAGTATAGACAGGCAGTGTGATGTCACATCTCATAGGATACACTGGAGACTCTGCACACAGCACACAGATAGTATAGACAGGCAGTGTGATGTTACATCTCATAGGATACACTGGAGACCCTGCACACAGCACACACAGATAGTATAGACAGGCAGTGTGATGTCACATCTCATAGGATACACTGGAGACTCTGCACACAGCACACAGATAGTATAGACAGGCAGTGTGATGTTACATCTCATAGGATACACTGGAGACCCTGCACACAGCACACACAGATAGTATAGACAGGCAGTGTGATGTCACATCTCATAGGATACACTGGAGACTCTGCACACAGCACACAGATAGTATAGACAGGCAGTGTGATGTCACATCTCATAGGATACACTGGAGACTCTGCACACAGCACACACAGATAGTATAGACAGGCAGTGTGATGTCACATCTCATAGGATACACTGGAGACTCTGCACACAGCACACAGATAGTATAGACAGGCAGTGTGATGTCACGTCTCATAGGATACACTGGAGACCCTGCACACAGCACACAGATAGTATAGACAGGCAGTGTGATGTCACATCTCATAGGATACACTGGAGACCCTGCACACAGCACACAGATAGTATAGACAGGCAGTGTGATGTCACATCTCATAGGATACACTGGAGACCCTGCACACAGCACACAGTTAGTACAGACAGGCAGTGTGATGTTACATCTCATAGGATACACTGGAGACTCTGCACACAGCACACAGATAGTATAGACAGGCAGTGTGATGTCACATCTCATAGGATACACTGGAGACCCTGCACACAGCACACAGATAGTATAGACAGGCAGTGTGATGTCACATCTCATAGGATACACTGGAGACCCTGCACACAGCACACAGATAGTACAGACAGGCAGTGTGATGTCACATCTCATAGGATACACTGGAGACCCTGCACGCAGCACACATATAGTATAGACAGGCAGTGTGATGTCACATCTCATAGGATACACTGGAGACTCTGCACACAGCACACACAGATAGTATAGACAGGCAGTGTGATGTTACATCTCATAGGATACACTGGAGACCCTGCACACAGCACACAGATAGTATAGACAGGCAGTGTGATGTCACATCTCATAGGATACACTGGAGACTCTGCACACAGCACACAGATAGTATATACAGGCAGTGTGATGTCACATCTCATAGGATACACTGGAGACTCTGCACACAGCACACACAGATAGTATATACAGGCAGTGTGATGTCACATCTCATAGGATACACTGGAGACCCTGCACACAGCACACAGATAGTATAGACAGGCAGTGTGATGTCACATCTCATAGGATACACTGGAGACCCTGCACACAGCACACAGATAGTATAGACAGGCAGTGTGATGTTACATCTCATAGGATACACTGGAGACTCTGCACACAGCACACACAGATAGTATAGACAGGCAGTGTGATGTCACATCTCATAGGATACACTGGAGACTCTGCACACAGCACACAGATAGTATAGACAGGCAGTGTGATATTACATCTCATAGGATACACTGGAGACCCTGCACACAGCACACAGATAGTATAGACAGGCAGTGTGATGTTACATCTCATAGGATACACTGGAGACCCTGCACACAGCACACAGATAGTATAGACAGGCAGTGTGATGTTACATCTCATAGGATACACTGGAGACCCTGCACACAGCACACAGATAGTATAGACAGGCAGTGTGATGTCACATCTCATAGGATACACTGGAGGCTCTGCACACAGCACACAGATAGTATATACAGGCAGTGTGATGTCACATCTCATAGGATACACTGGAGACCCTGCACACAGCACACAGATAGTATATACAGGCAGTGTGATGTCACATCTCATAGGATACACTGGAGACCCTGCACACAGCACACACAGATAGTATAGACAGACAGTGTGATGTCACATCTCATAGGATACACTGGAGACCCTGCACACAGCACACAGATAGTATAGACAGGCAGTGTGATGTCACATCTCATAGGATACACTGGAGGCTCTGCACACAGCACACAGATAGTATATACAGGCAGTGTGATGTCACATCTCATAGGATACACTGGAGACCCTGCACACAGCACACACAGATAGTATAGACAGACAGTGTGATGTCACATCTCATAGGATACACTGGAGACCCTGCACACAGCACACAGATAGTATAGACAGGCAGTGTGATGTCACATCTCATAGGATACACTGGAGACTCTGCACACAGCACACAGATAGTATAGACAGGCAGTGTGATGTCACATCTCATAGGATACACTGGAGACTCTGCACACAGCACACAGATAGTATATACAGGCAGTGTGATGTCACATCTCATAGGATACACTGGAGACTCTGCACACAGCATACAGATAGTATAGACAGGCAGTGTGATGTCACATCTCATAGGATACACTGGAGACTCTGCACACAGCACACAGATAGTATAGACAGGCAGTGTGATGTCACATCTCATAGGATACACTGGAGACTCTGCACACAGCACACAGATAGTATAGACAGGCAGTGTGATGTCACATCTCATAGGATACACTGGAGACCCTGCACACAGCACACAGATAGTATAGACAGGCAGTGTGATGTCACATCTCATAGGATACACTGGAGACTCTGCACACAGCACACAGATAGTATAGACAGGCAGTGTGATGTCACATCTCATAGGATACACTGGAGACCCTGCACACAGCACACAGATAGTATAGACAGGCAGTGTGATGTCACATCTCATAGGATACACTGGAGACCCTGCACACAGCACACAGATAGTATAGACAGGCAGTGTGATGTTACATCTCATAGGATACACTGGAGACCCTGCACACAGCACACAGATAGTATAGACAGGCAGTGTGATGTTATATCTCATAGGATACACTGGAGACTCTGCACACAGCACACAGATAGTATAGACAGGCAGTGTGATGTTACATGTCATAGGATACACTGGAGACCCTGCACACAGCACACACAGATAGTATAGACAGGCAGTGTGATGTCACATCTCATAGGATACACTGGAGACCCTGCACACAGCACACACATAGTATAGACAGGCAGTGTGATGTTACATGTCATAGGATACACTGGAGACCCTGCACACAGCACACAGATAGTATAGACAGGCAGTGTGATGTCACATCTCATAGGATACACTGGAGACTCTGCACACAGCACACAGATAGTATAGACAGGCAGTGTGATGTCACATCTCATAGGATACACTGGAGACTCTGCACAAAGCACACAGATAGTATAGACAGGCAGTGTGATGTCACATCTCATAGGATACACTGGAGACCCTGCACACAGCACACAGATAGTATAGACAGGCAGTGTGATGTTACATCTCATAGGATACACTGGAGACTCTGCACACAGCACACAGATAGTATAGACAGGCAGTGTGATGTCACATCTCATAGGATACACTGGAGACTCTGCACACAGCACACAGATAGTATAGACAGGCAGTGTGATGTCACATCTCATAGGATACACTGGAGACTCTGCACACAGCACACAGATAGTATAGACAGGCAGTGTGATGTTACATGTCATAGGATACACTGGAGACCCTGCACACAGCACACAGATAGTATAGACAGGCAGTGTGATGTCACATCTCATAGGATACACTGGAGACTCTGCACACAGCACACAGATAGTATAGACAGGCAGTGTGATGTCACATCTCATAGGATACACTGGAGACTCTGCACACAGCACACAGATAGTATAGACAGGCAGTGTGATGTTACATGTCATAGGATACACTGGAGACCCTGCACACAGCACACAGATAGTATAGACAGGCAGTGTGATGTCACATCTCATAGGATACACTGGAGACTCTGCACACAGCACACAGATAGTATAGACAGGCAGTGTGATGTCACATCTCATAGGATACACTGGAGACTCTGCACACAGCACACAGATAGTATAGACAGGCAGTGTGATGTCACATCTCATAGGATACACTGGAGACCCTGCACACAGCACACAGATAGTATAGACAGGCAGTGTGATGTTACATCTCATAGGATACACTGGAGACTCTGCACACAGCACACAGATAGTATAGACAGGCAGTGTGATGTCACATCTCATAGGATACACTGGAGACCCTGCACACAGCACACAGATAGTATAGACAGGCAGTGTGATGTTACATCTCATAGGATACACTGGAGACTCTGCACACAGCACACAGATAGTATAGACAGGCAGTGTGATGTCACATCTCATAGGATACACTGGAGACTCTGCACACAGCACACAGATAGTATACAGTCTTCCTGGTGAGTTGCAGCTTTGGTGGTGACTGTGACGTGACAGATGGGTCTGCAGTTATTTGCTCATCGTTGGGAATTTGTCACTTTGATTATCATGTGGGTGTTAAATCTATTAAACACGGGGTTAATTAATAGTGCAGGAAAGAGCAGCGATCAATAATGTCATAGATACAATAACCTGTGACTGATCACACGACCTATGACCCCAGCACATGCTAAAGAGGTCACAGGACCCTATAACCCACCATACAGGAACACCAGTCAGCCGGTGTCTATCTCCAGGACCACCACTGATCAGTTATGTACAGTAAGGACCACTCACCAGGCGTGTACCCCCAGGACCACCACTCACCAAGTGTGTACCCCCAGGACCCCCACTCACCAGGCGTGTACCCCCAGGACCACCACTCACCAGGCGTGTACTCCCAGGACCCCCACTCACCAGGCGTGTACCCCCAGGACCCCCACTCACCAGGCGTGTACCCCCAGGATCCCCACTGACCAGGCGTGTACCCCCAGGACCCCCACTCACCAGGCGTGTACTCCCAGGACCACCACTCACCAGGCGTGTACTCCCAGGACCCCCACTCACCAGGCGTGTACCCCCAGGACCCCCACTCACCAGGCGTGTACCCCCAGGATCCCCACTCACCAGGCGTGTACCCCCAGGACCCCCACTCACCAGGCGTGTACCCCCAGGACCTCCACTCACCAGGCGTGTACCCCCAGGACCCCCACTCACCAGGCGTGTAACCCCAGGACCCCCACTCACCAGGCGTGTACCCCCAGGACCCCCACTCACCAGGCGTGTACCCCCAGGACCACCACTCACCAGGCGTGTACCCCCAGGACCACCACTCACCAGGCGTGTACCCCCAGGGCCCCCACTCACCAGGCGTGTACCCCCAGGACCTCCACTCATCAGGCGTGTACCCCCAGGACCCCCACTCACCAGGCGTGTACCCCCAGGACCACCACTCAACAGGCGTGTACCCCCAGGACCACCACTCACCAGGCGTGTACCCCCAGGATCCCCACTCACCAGGCGTGTACCCCCAGGACCCCCACTCACCAGGCGTGTACCCCCAGGATCCCCACTCACCAGGCGTGTACCCCCAGGACCCCCACTCACCAGGTGTGTACCCCCAGGACCCCCACTCACCAGGTGTGTACCCCCAGGACCCCCACTCAACAGGCGTGTACCCCCAGGACCCCCACTCAACAGGCGTGTACCCCCAGGACCCCCACTCAACAGGCGTGTACCCCCAGGACCCCCACTCACCAGGCGTGTACCCCCAGGACCACCACTCACCAGGCGTGTACCCCCAGGACCTCCACTCACCAGGCGTGTACCCCCAGGACCACCACTCACCAGGCGTGTACCCCCAGGACCACCACTCACCAGGCGTGTACCCCCAGGACCACCACTCACCAGGCGTGTACCCCCAGGACCACCACTCACCAGGCGTTTACCCCCAGGACCACCACTCACCAGGCGTGTACCCCCAGGACCCGCACTCACCAGGCGTGTACCCCCAGGGCTCATAGTACGATGGAAAGACTCCCAGGTGACATCCTCGTACAAACTCTTCGTAGTCAAGGGGGAGCAGAGGACTGGTGGAGGAGAGGAACTCGGGGTGCAGGATCACCTGTGAGACATAGCAGAGCTCACTGCATGCGCCCCCACATTGTCATCAATACTCGGGGTGCAGGATCACCTGTGAGACATAGCAGAGCTCACTGCATGCGCCCCCACATTGTCATCAATACTCGGGGTGCAGGATCACCTGTGAGACATAGCAGAGCTCACTGCATGCGCCCCCACATTGTCATCAATACTCGGGGGGCAGGATCACCTGTGAGACATAGCAGAGCTCACTGCATGCGCCCCCACATTGTCATCAATACTCGGGGTGCAGGATCACCTGTGAGACATAGCAGAGCTCACTGCATGCGCCCCCACATTGTCATCAATACTCGGGGTGCAGGATCACCTGTGAGACATAGCAGAGCTCACTGCATGCGCCCCCACATTGTCATCAATACTCGGGGTGCAGGATCACCTGTGAGACATAGCAGAGCTCACTGCATGCGCCCCCACATTGTCATCAATACTCGGGGTGCAGGATCACCTGTGAGACATAGCAGAGCTCACTGCATGCGCCCCCACATTGTCATCAATACTCGGGGTGCAGGATCACCTGTGAGACATAGCAGAGCTCACTGCATGCGCCCCCACATTGTCATCAATACTCGGGGTGCAGGATCACCTGTGAGACATAGCAGAGCTCACTGCATGCGCCCCCACATTGTCATCAATACTCGGGGTGCAGGATCACCTGTGAGACATAGCAGAGCTCACTGCATGCGCCCCCACATTGTCATCAATACTCGGGGTGCAGGATCACCTGTGAGACATAGCAGAGCTCACTGCATGCGCCCCCACATTGTCATCAATACTCGGGGTGCAGGATCACCTGTGAGACATAGCAGAGCTCACTGCATGCGCCCCCACATTGTCATCAATACTCGGGGTGCAGGATCACCTGTGAGACATAGCAGAGCTCACTGCATGCGCCCCCACATTGTCATCAATACTCGGGGTGCAGGATCACCTGTGAGACATAGCAGAGCTCACTGCATGCGCCCCCACATTGTCATCAATAATCGGGGTGCAGGATCACCTGTGAGACATAGCAGAGCTCACTGCATGCGCCCCCACATTGTCATCAATACTCGGGGTGCAGGATCACCTGTGAGACATAGCAGAGCTCACTGCATGCGCCCCCACATTGTCATCAATACTCGGGGTGCAGGATCACCTGTGAGACATAGCAGAGCTCACTGCATGCGCCCCCACATTGTCATCAATACTCGGGGTGCAGGATCACCTGTGAGACATAGCAGAGCTCACTGCATGCGCCCCCACATTGTCATCAATACTCGGGGTGCAGGATCACCTGTGAGACATAGCAGAGCTCACTGCATGCGCCCCCACATTGTCATCAATACTCGGGGTGCAGGATCACCTGTGAGACATAGCAGAGCTCACTGCATGCGCCCCCACATTGTCATCAATACTCGGGGTGCAGGATCACCTGTGAGACATAGCAGAGCTCACTGCATGTGCCCCCACATTGTCATCAATACTCGGGGTGCAGGATCACCTGTGAGACAAAGCAGAGCTCACTGCATGCGCCCCCACATTGTCATCAATACTCGGGGTGCAGGATCACCTGTGAGACATAGCAGAGCTCACTGCATGCACCCCCACATTGTCATCAATACTCGGGGTGCAGGATCACCTGTGAGACATAGCAGAGCTCACTGCATGCGCCCCCACATTGTCATCAATACTCGGGGTGCAGGATCACCTGTGAGACATAGCAGAGCTCACTGCATGCACCCCCACATTGTCATCAATACTCGGGGTGCAGGATCACCTGTGAGACATAGCAGAGCTCACTGCATGCACCCCCACATTGTCATCAATACTCGGGGTGCAGGATCACCTGTGAGACATAGCAGAGCTCACTGCATGCGCCCCCACATTGTCATCAATACTCGGGGTGCAGGATCACCTGTGAGACATAGCAGAGCTCACTGCATGCGCCCCCACATTGTCATCAATACTCGGGGTGCAGGATCACCTGTGAGACATAGCAGAGCTCACTGCATGCACCCCCACATTTTCATCAATACTCGGGGTGCAGGATCACCTGTGAGACATAGCAGAGCTCACTGCATGCGCCCCCACATTGTCATCAATACTCGGGGTGCAGGATCACCTGTGGGACATAGAGCTCACTGCATGCGCCCCCACATTGTCATCAATACTCGGGGTGCAGGATCACCTGTGAGACATAGCAGAGCTCACTGCATGCGCCCCCACATTGTCATCAATACTCGGGGTGCAGGATCACCTGTGAGACATAGCAGAGCTCACTGCATGCGCCCCCACATTGTCATCAATACTCGGGGTGCAGGATCACCTGTGAGACATAGCAGAGCTCACTGCATGCGCCCCCACATTGTCATCAATACTCGGGGTGCAGGATCACCTGTGAGACATAGCAGAGCTCACTGCATGCGCCCCCACATTGTCATCAATACTCGGGGTGCAGGATCACCTGTGAGACATAGCAGAGCTCACTGCATGCGCCCCCACATTGTCATTAATACTCGGGGTGCAGGATCACCTGTGAGACATAGCAGAGCTCACTGCATGCGCCCCCACATTGTCATCAATACTCGGGGTGCAGGATCACCTGTGAGACATAGCAGAGCTCACTGCATGCGCCCCCACATTGTCATTAATACTCGGGGTGCAGGATCACCTGTGAGACATAGCAGAGCTCACTGCATGCGCCCCCACATTGTCATTAATACTCGGGGTGCAGGATCACCTGTGAGACATAGCAGAGCTCACTGCATGCGCCCCCACATTGTCATCAATACTCGGGGTGCAGGATCACCTGTGGGACATAGAGCTCACTGCATGCAGCCCCACATTGTCATCAATACTCGGGGTGCAGGATCACCTGTGAGACATAGCAGAGCTCACTGCATGCGCCCCCACATTGTCATCAATACTCGGGGGGCAGGATCACCTGTGAGACATAGCAGAGCTCACTGCATGCGCCCCCACATTGTCATCAATACTGTATGAGGACACTGACCTTCACTCTGTCTGTGCGACTGTTGAAGAGTCCGATCCTGCGCACGGTGCTGAGGATGGGATCGGCGGAGTCGTCCACCATGTTGTGTGTGGTGACCGGAGGGAGAGACTGACGCTGGGGAGAAGCAACAAGGAAACACTCAGATTCTCTAATGTTATATCAGCACTGTACAGGGAGAAGACGCCTCCTGCATGGAGACACCAGGGTCCTGCATTGTTCTGGGGGGATTCTGGTCCGTTCTCCAAATTCTGAAGGTTTCTAGTTCCTTCCATAGATTTTCTCTACATGCAGGTCCAGTCATTGCCTCAGACATTCTGGAGTCCTTGGCTCATGGTCCCTGGCTCCTGGTCCCTGGCTCCTCGTCCCTGGCTCCTGGCTCCTCGTCTCTGGCTCTTCGTCTCTGGCTCTTCGTCCTTGGCTCATGGTCCCTGGCTCATGGTCCCTGGCTCATGGTCCCTGGCTCCTGGTCCCTGGCTCCTGGTCCTTGGCTCCTGGTCCTTGGCTCCTGGTCCTTGGCTCATGGTCCCTGGCTCCTGGTCCCTGGCTCCTGGTCCCTGGTCCCTGGCTCCTGGTCCCTGGCTCCTGGTCCCTGGCTCCTGGTCCTTGGCTCCTGGTCCTTGGCTCCTGGTCCTTGGCTCCTCGTCCCTGGTCCCTGGCTCCCGGTCCCTGGCTCCTGCTCAGTCTTTTCAGTCTTCTGTGTGAAATCTTGCGTGAGCCCCTGGTCGTGTCCGGTTTATGGTGAATGATATTCTTTCCACCTCCGGGTTCGGGTCAGTATAATGTTGTGAAGGTCTGGAGACATCTCCCCGGTGTTAGAGATCATGAGATGTCACCTCTTTATAGTCAGGTGAGGCATCAGGTGAGGCAGCAGATACTTTGTATCACTTTGTGTCAGGATTGCTTCCTGATTACTGATACATTTCATCGGGTGTCATGACTTCCGAGGGGTTTTTGCTGCTCCATCCTTCTCCCTTCCTCATTATTACACATCAGTTATGGACATCTCTGGGGATTTCCCGTCTGTGGATCTGATGTTACTGACTCCGCACCTTTATCTCCTCTCTTACTGATTTCACCTGCTGTATGTGAGCGTTATATGGCGCTAGTATGAGGCGGTGATCTTATATACTGTATATCTCTACCTGTGTGGAGAATATGGCCCTCTTCATGATGGTCAGGTCATCCCGGTCCAGGATCTTGTTCAGATCAGGGATCTCCCCTCTGATGAGAGATGTATTATGGGATATTATATATCAGCACCAGTGGTGAATCAGAGGTGATGGTCATATTAGCAATCACCCAGCTTTCCCTGGCACGGATAGGGTGACTCATGGCGTCTCACCTCAACAACCCTTCATACAACTTCTTTCCAAACTTCTCCTTCACCGTGTGAGCCGTGTCCCTGGAGCAACAGAAGACGTCTTATAATATGTCATAATACAGTCACCCCCCGGTCCCCCCTGCAGAGATGTGTCCTCACCACAGCTGCTTCCTCACCGCCTGACCCTTCAGCGTCTCCACATTAAAGTTATTGGTCTTTGCCGGCATAATGAAGAACACGACGACTGTGACATCACTGCGATGGACCTGCAGGCGTTATAATGTACAGGACGTTATAAAGGGGGACTCCAACCATAATGTATCACCACTTATTATACCAGCCTGTGTATCCTGTGTGAGAGGTAGCCACAGCCCCGCCCCCTGCCTGTGTATCCTGTGTGAGAGGTAGTCACAGCCCCGCCCCCTGCCTGTATATCCTGTGTGAGAGGTAGTCACAGCCCGCCCCCTGCCTGTATATCCTGTGTGAGAGGTAGTCACAGCCCCGCCCCCTGCCTGTATATCCTGTGTGAGAGGTAGTCACAGCCCCGCCCCCTGCCTGTATATCCTGTGTGATGCCCCGCCCCCTGCCTGTATATCATGTGTGAGAGGTAGTCACAGCCCCGCCCCCTGCCTGTATATCCTGTGTGAGAGGTAGTCACAGCCCAGCCCCCTGCCTGTATATCCTGTGTGAGAGGTAGTCACAGCTCCGCCTCCTGCCGGTGAGTTCCCTGATATACTATGACCCGTGTAGTCAGTGTTATAGTGACATACATACCCGGAGCAGGAAGTTCAGTCTGGACAGTGACTCCAGGAATATGTCTGCCCCTTTATTGGAATACTCATAGCGGCCGGCAATGAAGAAGAAGAGAGTCTTGTCCAGGTTGAAGTCGAGGTGTCTACATGAGGGGATGACAAGAAGGAGTTAAGGGACTTCACATACAGCCACTGCGATGCAGCTCAGGCTGTGACTAGAGCATAACACATGCAGCTTTGTCTGTGACTGGAGTATTCTACAATAGAATTATGGAGTTGGGTTTCATGGTACCCGTAGAAATGGCCGCGGACAAATTCCTGGATCCTAGACTTGTACAGAGAGTGAAGGTTCTGGAACTCGTGCATCGCCGAGAACTTCTTAATATTCAAACCATTCGGTGTAATGACATCTGTAAGAGATAAGGAATGGGTAATAATCACCCCTCATCACCTCATCATCATACATATCATCACCATCTCCCCCATCATCATACATATCATCACCCCCACCATCATCATCTCATCATCAACCACACCATCAGATTTATAATTATCATCATCGCCCCCATCATCATATCTATCATCACCATCACCCCCATCATCATACATATCATCACCCCCACCATCATCATCATCTCATCATCAACCACACCATCAGATTTATAATTATCATCATCGCCCCCATCGTATCTATCATCACCATCACTCCCATCATCATATCTATGATCAGCCCCATCTACTTCCTCCCATGCCATCATCATCATCACCATTTCCATGAGTCTTATAATCATCTTCACCATCATCACTGTCATTATCATCTACCCCATACTATGCATACTATTACATTACCATCCTCCCCCCCCATAGGTCATGAGATGACATCATTGGTCACACATTTGTATGACATCACTGTGTCCTATGGTGTTGTGATCCTGGTGTCATGGCGTGCGTCCTACCAGCCTTCCTCTTCAGCATGTGCTCGGCCTCGATGCCGGTGATCTGTGAGACGGTGGTGAAGACGTGGGCGCAGTGGGCGGCGGCGCGCTCCATGCAGTAGCGGTGGTAAATCTGACGTTCTCCGGCTTCTTTATCTATATCAAACTAAAAGACAACACAACTTGACACAACATCTACGGACGATGAGGCGGGAGACATCAGTGAGGCGCAGGGTCCCTCGTGCCTCGCTCACTGGGGATCGATAGTAAAACAAGTGTCTCCCTCATCCCTTACAATACTCCTGACATTTGCGGAGCAGTAATACGCGCGGTGATGCCGGACGCTCCATGTTCCTCTATTTGTCAGGTAACTTTCTGACAGATGTTAACATTTCCTCAGCGATTAGATGTCCTAATGAGGGGCGTCCGGGGCGGCGGAAAGGTCAGCGCAGCCCAAAGGGCATGGAGGGAGCAAGCGCTGCGGCCGGAGCGGCTGAGTGATAGGAGGTCTACACGGCGAAGGTCAGACAAGTCATCTGCGAGGCACGAGGCGTGCCCCGCCTCCCCGCCTGCTCCCGATGTAACCTTTACAGGCTGAAATCCTACAAAGGGCAGAAACCTCTCATTTCGGATCAGAATAATTTCACGTTTGTGAAGATGATCCACCCACGGACAGCGGTGTCCACAATGATAACCCATGAACGGAGACGCAACTTCTGAACCCCGATTTATGGGAAACTTTTAGTCCCGCCCCCGTTTTGCGACACATTTGCATTTCCCCACCCCCCGCAGGATGGTATACATGCGACAATAAATACTTTATTACACATTACAAGGTGTCATCTGTGACAATTTACACATAAAGTTTATTGAAGCATCATCCATAGCTTTCATTTGCACCAGTAATCGGATTGGCTGAAGCTCCACAGAGCCCTGGTATAATGGAGGCCTTCAATTAGCTTTATTTATAAATTTAACAGTGATGGAGACAAACGCAGACACGAAAAGGGAAATTGTACCTCCATGTTGTGACACATTTACACAAACCCACCCCCTGGGGACAAATATGGAGATAAATATATATTTTATATTGTATGTACCATCTTTAACAATTTAAACAAAGTTTATTGAAGAGTCACCTATGGCAACCAATTAGGTTCCACCTTTCATTTCAATAGTGAAGGCTTGAAAAACAAAGCATTAATCTGATTGGCTGCAGATGTGCACTACTCAAGGCCTAGTATAAAGTGTCCCTTTCAATAAACTTTATTTATAGGATGTCAGTCTCTCAGGCTGCAGGGGTTTGTAGCTCAGTGTTGCCCCCTGCTGGGGCAGTTATGTTGCATAGCACTGTGGGAGATGTAGCTGGTCAGTCTCACCTGGTCCAACCTGTTGTAGAAGTCTACGCTGGCGGCACACAGGTATCGCCCCAGTAGGGTGGCGTGGGTGGTGAATATGGTGGCCACAGGAAGCTTCCGGAACCTGGACAGGATGAGGCCGGCGCCGGCCTGCCACTCGTGGAAGTGTGCGATGACATTGGGCTTGTCCTGGAACTGGTCGGTCAGCTGGAGGGAACGCCACAGGTATAAATGTCATCACAGATGCAGAACTCGTTACAGTGTTTCAGCAGGTTCTGATGATTGTATAACGCTACCATATACCGTGGAGATGTACACAGTGATACAATACTAGAGATGAGATCCATCGCCGCTGCCGATAGCAACTAATCACAGTGCAGGTTTCATTTCATATTCTACTCTTGTAAAATGAAAGCTACTCTGTGATTGGTTGATAAAGGTAATGGCGACAATTTCATAGCTGTTTCTGTACTGGTGGGGATAGTAGTTGTGGGGTGTTGGGGGTTGTAGTGTGTCAATGACATCATCAGGACCTACCTCTTTCAGGAACCAGGAGCACAGAGACCCAAAGAGTAAGGCATCGTTAGCCTCCCGATCATGGAAGGGGATCCCCACGTTACAGGCCTCCCAGAATTCTCCTTTCCACCGGTCCAGGTTCCAAGCAGCGGAGCCAATGTCAAAGAGCAGGACGTACGGACTACCCTCAATCAGCCACCGGCCAAAGTAAACCTGGGGGGGAGCCAATCACAGGTGAGGTCAAACTGCCAAATATCCCTATTTGTTTGTCATGCTGCATCCTTATTTGTTTGTTACAATGTATCAGCACAAGTAAGAGCCTCAGATCAGCACAGGAGAGATTGGTGCAGCTGTTACATGAAGTGATCAAGGACTTTCTACACTGGAAAGGGTTTCCAGTCACTGACAGCAAGCAGCAGAGCAGTATTGCTGCACAGTCTGTCCATCGCAGGGTGAACACTAGCACCAGCACGTGGCCCCTTTAAGCTGTAGCTCGGATACCCGGCGGCTGCCCCCGGTAATTGGATACTTGTCAGAGGTTTCAGGATCTCTAATAGGATCTGCCGCCACTTGATTTCATTTACCTGCTGAAAATAAAAAGAGGTCTCAAAGTGTTAATCCCCGGAGACGATGAGATTACCTGACATCCCTGAGCCTGCAGCGTGTCCATGGCCCTCCGCAGCGCCCCCAGCGGGGGGTCACAGATCTCCACCTGCGTCCGCACATTCTGCTCGTAGTACGGACCCATCATGAAGTAGTTCTCCCCCCATTCATCCACCGTGATCTTCGCTTTGGTTTGTATAACTGTATAGATGCCCCCGACTGCGCGGAAAAGAAAAATACCACATCAGCAGCTCATTCCCTGCCCCTCATCGCCCCCCCCCCCTCTGCGATCCCATCGCTGCCCCCCCCCCCTCTGCGATCCCATCGCTGGCCCTCATCGCCCCCCCCCCCTCCTGTGATCCCGGCGCTGCCCCTCATGCACCCCCCCTCCTGTGATCCCGGCGCTGGCCCTCATCGCCCGAACCCCACCCCCACCCCCCTTCCTGTGATCCCGGCGCTGGTCCTCATCGCCGACCCCCCCCCCCCCCCCCGTCCTGTGATCCCGGCGCTGGCCCTCATCGCCCCCCCCCTCCTCCTGTGATCCCGGCGCTGGCCCTCATCGTCCGAACCCCCTCGTCCTGTGATCCCGGCGCTGGCCCTCATCGCCCCCCCGCCCTGTGATCCTGGCGCTGGCCCTCATCGCCCCCCCCCCCCCCCCGTCCTGTGATCCCGGCGCTGGCCCTCATGGCCCCCCCCTCCTGTGATCCCGGCGCTGGCCCTCATCGCCCGAACCCCCCCCCCCCCGTCCTGTGATCCCGGCGCTGGCCCTCATGGCCCCCCCCCCCCCGTCCTGTGATCCCGGTGCTGGCCCTCAGATCTTGTATGGGGTCATTATCTAGTGGTCACAGCCCTCAGAAGTTGAATATGTTGTAGTGAGCATCACCTGATGATATCCCCATAGCTTTCTTTTTTTACCCTCTGTGATTATAGTGGTCGAATTCCTGTAGATGTCCATCTTGGGTTTAAGACGTCGTAGTTGGTCGTAGCTCCATATTTGTCCCTCTGTGGTTGAAGACATTGGGGGTCATTTAGTAAGGGCCGATTCGCGTTTTCCCGACGTGTTACCCGAATATTTCGGATTTGCGCCGATTTCCGCACGCGATGGAAATCGGGGGGCGTGGCCGAACGAAAACCCGACGGAATCAGAAAAACCGCCGCATTTTGAAAAGAAAAATGTGTCGCGGAGCTTGCACTTACCTTCACTCAGCCCGGCTCGGTGAACTCCAGTGCGTTCCGATGCTTTTCAGTGCAGCGCCACCTGGTGGACGGCGGAGGAACTACCTTAATAAATCCCGGCGGGACCCAAATCCACCACAGAGAACGCGCCGCTGGATCGCGAATAGGCCGGGTAAGTAAATCTTCCCCATAGTATTGGGTCATCACCCTATGGTTGCCCATTTGGGCTTTAGTTTTTGTAGGAGGTCATCATCTGTGGGTTTTAGCCCTGTGGTTGTCCCTCTGATGGCTGGGATATTTTGGTGGGTGATCAGCTGGTGCTTGTAGAGATTGTAGCCCTTGTAGGAGGTCATCACCTGGCTATCGTATCCCCATGGCTGCGGCTAGCATGGTTGTCCCTCAGTGACTTTGCATTTCTAGGAGGTTATCACCTGGGGGGTTGTAGCCCCATGATTGTTCCACTTTTGTTGCAGTTCTTGTAGGGGTTCATCACCTGGTGGTCAAAGCCACATGGCTGTGCCTCTGTGGTTGTAGTTCTGGTAGTGATCATCTCCTGGTGGTTGTAGCCTTGTGTTTTGTCCCTCTGTGGCTGTAGTTCTGGTGGTTGTAGCCCTGGGTTTTGTCCCTCTGTGGTTGTAGCCCTGGGTTTTGTCCCTCTGTGGTTGTAGCCCTGGGTTTTGTCCCTCTGTGGTTGTAGCCCTGGGTTTTGTCCCTCTGTGGTTGTAGCCCTGGGTTTTGTCCCTCTGTGGTTGCCGTTCTGGTGGTTGCCGTTCTGGTGGTTGCCGTTCTGGTGGTTGTAGCCCTGTGGTTGCCCCTCTGTGGTTGTAGCCCTGTGTTTGCCCCTGGTGGTTGTAGTTCTGGTGGTTGCCGCCCTGTGTTTGCCCCTAGTGGTGGCAGCTGCCCATGTCTTCTCAGTGGTTGTCACCTTGCGCTCGGGCAGATGTCGGTTGTGACCTAATCACAGGATTTATGGAGTAACAGCTTCCTCAGCAGTTGTGTCCGTACAGGAGGGAGTCATCCGGGGATTGTCTATTCCTCGAAGTCTTAGGGGGGGGGGGGGGGGGGGCAGCAGTGACCGGTGTGACAGGACCTATAGGAAATATAGGGGCATCATCTACCACTGACCCCTGACCCCCGGTATATCAGCGAGAGAGGTGGATGCACAGAGATTCATAGTTACTTATTACATGGTTACAATCTCTACACTTACACAGTGCTGCGCCACCTAGTGTACGGGACTAGAATACTCATCAGAGGAGCAAAGCCCCGACCCTGACCCTGACCCCTGACCCCCGTGTCACCTCCTGTTTTCTCTTTTTTTCCTATCCTTCTCTTCATCTATTCTGTAAATATTCACATCTGCCAATCATTAACCACTACTGCCCCCCGGAGGAGGAGGAGGGCACCCACTGTGTATACAGCCTGCAGGGGGACACAAGAGTTCACACTCTCTGTTATCAGCCACTGCAGCCCGGGGAGAGGAGACTGTACAGGGGGATACAATCTATTACTCTCTGTTATCAGCCATTACATCCCGGGGAGAGGAGACTGTACAGGGGGGGATACAATCTATTACTCTCTGTTATCAGCCATTACATCCCGGGGAGAGGAGACTGTACAGGGGGGGGATACAATCTATTACTCTCTGTTATCAGCCATTACACCCCGGGGAGAGGAGACTGTACAGGGGGATACAATCTATTACTCTCTGTTATCAGCCATTACATCCCGGGGAGAGGAGACTGTACAGGGGGGATACAATCTATTACTCTCTGTTATCAGCCATTACACCCCGGGGAGAGGAGACTGTACAGGGGGATACAATCTATTACTCTCTGTTATCAGCCATTACATCCCGGGGAGAGGAGACTGTACAGGGGGGGGATACAATCTATTACTCTCTGTTATCAGCCATTACACCCCGGGGAGAGGAGACTGTACAGGGGGGATACAATCTATTACTCTCTGTTATCAGCCATTACATCCTGGGGAGAGGAGACTGTACAGGGGGATACAATCTATTACTCTCTGTTATCAGCCATTACATCCTGGGGAGAGGAGACTGTACAGGGGGGGATACAATCTATTACTCTCTGTTATCAGCCATTACATCCCGGGGAGAGGAGACCGTACAGGGGGATACAATCTATTACTCTCTGTTATCAGCCATTACACCCCGGGGAGAGGAGACTGTACAGGGGGGATACAATCTATTACTCTCTGTTATCAGCCATTACACCCCGGGGGGAGGAGACTGTACAGGGGGGGATACAATCTATTACTCTCTGTTATCAGCCATTACACCCGGGGAGAGGAGACTGTACAGGGGGGATACAATCTATTACTCTCTGTTATCAGCCATTACACCCCGGGGAGAGGAGACTGTACAGGGGGGATACAATCTATTACTCTCTGTTATCAGCCATTACACCCCGGGGAGAGGAGACTGTACAGGGGGGATACAATCTATTACTCTCTGTTATCAGCCATTACACCCCGGGGAGAGGAGACTGTACAGGGGGGATACAATCTATTACTCTCTGTTATCAGCCATTACACCCCGGGGAGAGGAGACTGTACAGGGGGGATACAATCTATTACTCTCTGTTATCAGCCATTACATCCCGGGGAGAGGAGACTGTACAGGGGGATACAATCTATTACTCTCTGTTATCAGCCATTACACCCCGGGGAGAGGAGACTGTACAGGGGGATACAATCTATTACTCTCTGTTATCAGCCATTACATCCCGGGGAGAGGAGACTGTACAGGGGGGGATACAATCTATTACTCTCTGTTATCAGCCATTACATCCCGGGGAGAGGAGACTGTACAGGGGGGGATACAATCTATTACTCTCTGTTTTCAGCCATTACACCCGGGGGGTGGGGGGCTGATAGGGAGTGATAGGTTGTGTTATACTGTCCCTGCCCCCTCTGTTTCTCCAGTGCTTGGAGCCTCCTGATGTTGATTTTAGGTGGAGCGCCCCTTTAACCCTTGCCCCTCTGTGTTTTGTGGTTACTTACCTTTGTTGGTGACTTCCCATGCGATCTCGAAGAGCAGGAGGTCTTCTATGGGGAGACCCTCCTCGTCCCACTGGGGGAGGCCATTGAGGGAGGTGACGGAGAGGGACCTGCTGAGCGGCATGGTGTCCTGCGGGGTCTGGGCTTTCTAAGACATAAGAGATTGAGGAGAGTCCCCTTCCAGGATAATCCGGGGCTTAGAGCTGACACCGCGCATTACACACACAACCAAATCCTACATGGACGCTAAGTGGACAGATCCCCCCCACAAGCCGATCAGAGGTCGCTGCACAGTCAGCACCCAAATCCTCCCTGGACCTCAGCCAGAACACAGACCTTGAAATGTACAAACGTGAGAGCGACGGGACGATCAATAGCCAATAAACAAGGGCGGACGAAATGGGGTCCAGTGAGAGAAGAGCTGGAAATCATTAACGGGGCCCCCTAGTGGTGGTGTATAATGTGTATGTAGTGATCTCCCCCTAGTGGTGGTGTATAATGTGTATGTAGTGATCTCCTCCTAGTGGTGGTGTATAATCTGTATGTAGTGATCTCCCCCTAGTGGTGGTGTATAATGTGTATGTAGTGATCTCCTCCTAGTGGTGGTGTATAATGTGTATGTAGTGATCTCCTCCTAGTGGTGGTGTATAATGTGTATGTAGTGATCTCCCCCTAGTGGTGGTGTATAATGTGTATGTAGTGATCTCCTCCTAGTGGTGGTGTATAATGTGTATGTAGTGATCTCCCCCTAGTGGTGGTGTATAATGTGTATGTAGTGATCTCCCCCTAGTGGTGGTGTATAATGTGTATGTAGTGATCTCCCCCTAGTGGTGGTGTATAATGTGTATGTAGTGATCTCCTCCTAGTGGTGGTGTATAATCTGTATGTAGTGATCTCCTCCTAGTGGTGGTGTATAATGTGTATGTAGTGATCTCCCCCTAGTGGTGGTGTATAATGTGTATGTAGTGATCTCCCCCTAGTGGTGGTGTATAATGTGTATGTAGTGATCTCCTCCTAGTGGTGGTGTATAATGTGTATGTAGTGATCTCCTCCTAGTGGTGGTGTATAATGTGTATGTAGTGATCTCCTCCTAGTGGTGGTGTATGTAGTGATCTCCTCCTAGTGGTGGTGTATAATGTGTATGTAGTGATCTCCCCCTAGTGGTGGTGTATAATGTGTATGTAGTGAGCTCCTCCTAGTGGTGGTGTATAATGTGTATGTAGTGAGCTCCTCCTAGTGGTGGTGTATAATGTGTATGTAGTGATCTCCCCCTAGTGGTGGTGTATAATGTGTATGTAGTGATCTCCCCCTAGTGGTGGTGTATAATGTGTATGTAGTGATCTCCTCCTAGTGGTGGTGTATAATCTGTATGTAGTGATCTCCCCCTAGTGGTGGTGTATAATGTGTATGTAGTGATCTCCTCCTAGTGGTGGTGTATAATCTGTATGTAGTGATCTCCCCCTAGTGGTGGTGTATAATGTGTATGTAGTGATCTCCCCCTAGTGGTGGTGTATAATGTGTATGTAGTGATCTCCTCCTAGTGGTGGTGTATAATCTGTATGTAGTGAGCTCCCCCTAGTGGTGGTGTATAATCTGTATGTAGTGATCTCCCCCTAGTGGTGGTGTATAATGTGTATGTAGTGATCTCCCCCTAGTGGTGGTGTATAATGTGTATGTAGTGATCTCCTCCTAGTGGTGGTGTATAATCTGTATGTAGTGATCTCCTCCTAGTGGTGGTGTATAATGTGTATGTAGTGATCTCCCCCTAGTGGTGGTGTATAATGTGTATGTAGTGATCTCCTCCTAGTGGTGGTGTATAATGTGTATGTAGTGATCTCCCTCTAGTGGTGGTGTATAATCTGTATGTAGTGATCTCCCCCTAGTGGTGGTGTATAATGTGTATGTAGTGATCTCCTCCTAGTGGTGGTGTATAATCTGTATGTAGTGATCTCCCCCTAGTGGTGGTGTATAATCTGTATGTAGTGATCTCCCCCTAGTGGTGGTGTATAATGTGTATGTAGTGATCTCCCCCTAGTGGTGGTGTATAATGTGTATGTAGTGATCTCCCCCTAGTGGTGGTGTATAATGTGTATGTAGTGATCTCCTCCTAGTGGTGGTGTATAATCTGTATGTAGTGATCTCCCCCTAGTGGTGGTGTATAATGTGTATGTAGTAATCTCCCCCTAGTGGTGGTGTATAATGTGTATGTAGTGCTCTCCCCCTAGTGGTGGTGTATAATGTGTATGTAGTGATCTCCTCCTAGTGGTGGTGTATAATGTGTATGTAGTGATCTCCCCCTAGTGGTGGTGTATAATGTGTATGTAGTGATCTCCCCCTAGTGGTGGTGTATAATGTGTATGTAGTGATCTCCTCCTAGTGGTGGTGTATAATCTGTATGTAGTGATCTCCCCCTAGTGGTGGTGTATAATGTGTATGTAGTGATCTCCCCCTAGTGGTGGTGTATAATGTGTATGTAGTGATCTCCCCCTAGTGGTGGTGTATAATGTGTATGTAGTGATCTCCTCCTAGTGGTGGTGTATAATGTGTATGTAGTGATCTCCTCCTAGTGGTGGTGTATAATGTGTATGTAGTGATCTCCCCCTAGTGGTGGTGTATAATGTGTATGTAGTGGTCTCCTCCTAGTGGTGGTGTATAATGTGTATGTAGTGATCTCCTCCTAGTGGTGGTGTATAATCTGTATGTAGTGATCTCCCCCTAGTGGTGGTGTATAATGTGTATGTAGTGATCTCCTCCTAGTGGTGGTGTATAATCTGTATGTAGTGATCTCCTCCTAGTGGTGGTGTATAATGTGTATGTAGTGATCTCCCCCTAGTGGTGGTGTATAATGTGTATGTAGTGATCTCCTCCTAGTGGTGGTGTATAATGTGTATGTAGTGATCTCCCCCTAGTGGTGGTGTATAATGTGTATGTAGTGATCTCCTCCTAGTGGTGGTGTATAATGTGTATGTAGTGATCTCCTCCTAGTGGTGGTGTATAATGTGTATGTAGTGATCTCCTCCTAGTGGTGGTGTATAATGTGTATGTAGTGATCTCCTCCTAGTGGTGGTGTATAATGTGTATGCAGGGAGCTCCCCCTAGTGGTGGTGTATAATGTGTATGTAGTGATCTCCTCCTAGTGGTGGTGTATAATGTGTATGTAGTGATCTCCTCCTAGTGGTGGTGTATAATGTGTATGTAGTGATCTCCCCCTAGTGGTGGTGTATAATGTGTATGTAGTGATCTCTTCCTAGTGGTGGTGTATAATGTGTATGTAGTGATCTCCCCCTAGTGGTAGTGTATAATCTGTATGTAGTGATCTCCCCCTAGTGGTGGTGTATAATGTGTATGTAGTGATCTCCCCCTAGTGGTGGTGTATAATCTGTATGTAGTGATCTCCTCCTAGTGGTGGTGTATAATGTGTATGTAGTGATCTCCCCCTAGTGGTGGTGTATAATAAGTATGTAGTGATCTCCCCCTAGTGGTGGTGTATAATCTGTATGTAGTGATATCCCCCTAGTGGTGGTGTATAATGTGTATGTAGTGATCTCCCCCTAGTGGTGGTGTATAATGTGTATGTAGTGATCTCCTCCTAGTGGTGGTGTATAATGTGTATGTAGTGAGCTCCCCCTAGTGGTGGTGTATAATGTGTATGTAGTGATCTCCTCCTAGTGGTGGTGTATAATGTGTATGTAGTGATCTCCCCCTAGTGGTGGTGTATAATGTGTATGTAGTGATCTCCCCTAGTGGTGGTGTATAATGTGTATGTAGTGATCTCCTCCTAGTGGTGGTGTATAATGTGTATGTAGTGATCACCCCCTAGTGGTGGTGTATAATGTGTATGTAGTGATCTCCCCCTAGTGTTGGTGTATAATCTGTATGTAGTGATCTCCCCCTAGTGGTGGTGTATAATGTGTATGTAGTGATCTCCTCCTAGTGGTGGTGTATAATGTGTATGTAGTGATCTCCCCCTAGTGGTGGTGTATAATGTGTATGTAGTGATCTCCCCCTAGTGGTGGTGTATAATGTGTATGTAGTGATCTCCCCCTAGTGGTGGTGTATAATGTGTATGTAGTGATCTCCCCCTAGTGGTGGTGTATAATCTGTATGTAGTGATCTCCCCCTAGTGTTGGTGTATAATCTGTATGTAGTGATCTCCCCCTAGTGGTGGTGTATAATGTGTATGTAGTGATCTCCTCCTAGTGGTGGTGTATAATGTGTATGTAGTGATCTCCTCCTAGTGGTGGTGTATAATGTGTATGTAGTGATCTCCCCCTAGTGGTGGTGTATAATGTGTATGTAGTGATCTCCTCCTAGTGGTGGTGTATAATGTGTATGTAGTGATCTCCCCCTAGTGGTGGTGTATAATGTGTATGTAGTGATCTCCCCCTAGTGGTGGTGTATAATGTGTATGTAGTGATCTCCCCCTAGTGGTGGTGTATAATCTGTATGTAGTGATCTCCTCCTAGTGGTGGTGTATAATGTGTATGTAGTGATCTCCCCCTAGTGGTGATGTATAATATGTATGTAGTGATCTCCCCCTAGTGGTGGTGTATAATGTGTATGTAGTGATCTCCCCCTAGTGGTGGTGTATAATCTGTATGTAGTGATATCCCCCTAGTGGTGGTGTATAATGTGTATGTAGTGATCTCCCCCTAGTGGTGGTGTATAATGTGTATGTAGTGATCTCCTCCTAGTGGTGGTGTATAATGTGTATGTAGTGATCTCCTCCTAGTGGTGGTGTATAATGTGTATGTAGTGATCTCCCCCTAGTGGTGGTGTATAATGTGTATGTAGTGATCTCCTCCTAGTGGTGGTGTATAATGTGTATGTAGTGATCTCCCCCTAGTGGTGGTGTATAATGTGTATGTAGTGATCTCCCCCTAGTGGTGGTGTATAATCTGTATGTAGTGATCTCCCCCTAGTGGTGGTGTATAATGTGTATGTAGTGATCTCCCCCTAGTGGTGGTGTATAATCTGTATGTAGTGATCTCCTCCTAGTGGTGGTGTATAATGTGTATGTAGTGATCTCCTCCTAGTGGTGGTGTATAATGTGTATGTAGTGATCTCCCCCTAGTGGTGGTGTATAATGTGTATGTAGTGATCTCCTCCTAGTGGTGGTGTATAATGTGTATGTAGTGATCTCCTCCTAGTGGTGGTGTATAATGTGTATGTAGTGATCTCCTCCTAGTGGTGGTGTATAATGTGTATGCAGTGATCTCCCCCTAGTGGTGGTGTATAATGTGTATGTAGTGATCTCCCCCTAGTGGTGGTGTATAATCTGTATGTAGTGATCTCCCCCTAGTGGTGGTGTATAATGTGTATGTAGTGATCTCCTCCTAGTGGTGGTGTATAATGTGTATGTAGTGATCTCCTCCTAGTGGTGGTGTATAATCTGTATGTAGTGATCTCCCCCTAGTGGTGGTGTATAATGTGTATGTAGTGATCTCCCCCTAGTGGTGGTGTATAATGTGTATGTAGTGATCTCCTCCTAGTGGTGGTGTATAATCTGTATGTAGTGATCTCCTCCTAGTGGTGGTGTATAATGTGTATGTAGTGAGCTCCTCCTAGTGGTGGTGTATAATGTGTATGTAGTGATCTTCCCCTAGTGGTGGTGCATATTCTGTATGTAGTGATCTCCTCCTAGTGGTGGTGTATAATGTGTATGTAGTGATCTCCTCCTAGTGGTGGTGTATAATGTGTATGTAGTGATCTCCTCCTAGTGGTGGTGTATAATGTGTATGTAGTGATCTCCTCCTAGTGGTGGTGTATAATGTGTATGTAGTGATCTCCTCCTAGTGGTGGTGTATAATGTGTATGTAGGGATCTCCCCCTAGTGGTGGTGTATAATCTGTATGTAGTGATCTCCTCCTAGTGGTGGTGTATAATGTGTATGTAGTGATCTCCTCCTAGTGGTGGTGTATAATGTGTATGTAGTGATCTCCTCCTAGTGGTGGTGTATAATGTGTATGTAGTGATCTCCCCCTAGTGGTGGTGTATAATCTGTATGTAGTGATCACCCCCTAGTGGTGGTGTATAATGTGTATGTAGTGATCTCCCCCTAGTGTTGGTGTATAATCTGTATGTAGTGATCTCCCCCTAGTGGTGGTGTATAATGTGTATGTAGTGATCTCCTCCTAGTGGTGGTGTATAATGTGTATGTAGTGATCTCCTCCTAGTGGTGGTGTATAATGTGTATGTAGTGAGCTCCTCCTAGTGGTGGTGTATAATGTGTATGTAGTGAGCTCCTCCTAGTGGTGGTGTATAATCTGTATGTAGTGATCTCCTCCTAGTGGTGGTGTATAATGTGTATGTAGTGAGCTCCTCCTAGTGGTGGTGTATAATGTGTATGTAGTGAGCTCCTCCTAGTGGTGGTGTATAATGTGTATGTAGTGATCTCCTCCTAGTGGTGGTGTATAATCTGTATGTAGTGATCTCCTCCTAGTGGTGGTGTATAATGTGTATGTAGTGAGCTCCTCCTAGTGGTGGTGTATAATGTGTATGTAGTGATCTCCTCCTAGTGGTGGTGTATAATGTGTATGTAGTGATCTCCCCCTAGTGGTGGTGTATAATCTGTATGTAGTGATCTCCTCCTAGTGGTGGTGTATAATGTGTATGTAGTGATCTCCCCCTAGTGGTGGTGTATAATGTGTATGTAGTGATCTCCTCCTAGTGGTGGTGTATAATGTGTATGTAGTGATCTCCTCCTAGTGGTGGTGTATAATGTGTATGTAGTGAGCTCCTCCTAGTGGTGGTGTATAATGTGTATGTAGTGAGCTCCTCCTAGTGGTGGTGTATAATGTGTATGTAGTGATCTCCCCCTAGTGGTGGTGTATAATGTGTATGTAGTGATCTCCCCCTAGTGGTGGTGTATAATGTGTATGTAGTGATCTCCCCCTAGTGGTGGTGTATAATGTGTATGTAGTGATCTCCTCCTAGTGGTGGTGTATAATGTGTGTGTAGTGATCTCCTCCTAGTGGTGGTGTATAATGTGTATGTAGTGATCTCCTCCTAGTGGTGGTGTATAATGTGTATGTAGTGATCTCCCCCTAGTGGTGGTGTATAATGTGTATGTAGTGATCTCCTCCTAGTGGTGGTGTATAATGTGTATGTAGTGATCTCCTCCTAGTGGTGGTGTATAATGTGTATGTAGTGATCTCCCCCTAGTGGTGGTGTATAATCTGTATGTAGTGATCTCCTCCTAGTGGTGGTGTATAATCTGTATGTAGTGAGCTCTAGGGGTCAGGGATGATGGGAGTGATACATTACTTACCCGGTCTGAGGAGTTCATCTTCTTCCTCCTGGTGCATGTAAGTGCATTGGATGCTCAGTGTGAATCAGTCGGGTCGCGCCCCCATTAGTGTCACATGGAAGAAGCTTCGCCAAAAACTAATTGCATGCGGCACAATAGTGAAAGCTGCGCAAATCCACCAAAAAGGCGAACAGTCCTACGAAAGTGCGATCCGCGAGCCTTAGTAAATAAGCCCCACTGTGTGATGGGAGATTAGATTGTGATGATGGGGGTGATACACTGTGTATGATGGGGGTGCTGCTCCCCTCCCCCTGTATGACAGGCAGGTGACGCTCAGTAATACAAAGTCTATCTACAATGGGCCCTCGGGCCATTTGTTAACCCTTTAATGCTTGTTAAAATATAACTTTTAATTTCTCATCTAAAATTAGATAAATTGTGTGCTCTTTCTTTGACTCAGTGTCTATTTTAAAATTATCAGGGATCCGTGGTCAGTCCTCTTATTTTTCCTCTGTCAGTTCTAGCTGTATTTCTTAGTGCTATCCACTATTGTTCAATTTTAACCTATAGTTGCACATTCAGCAATCTGACATAGGATATTTATAGGGTTGGGGAAGATTTAGGATTGGGGTAGGGTAACTCTCATCATTCATTCCATCAATTCATTCATTCCCTTCACCTCCTCTATTCCCTTTGAAAGGTCTATTTTTCCTTCTAGTCCTCTTTGTCTTGAACTAGACTGATTCACTGATCGGCTGATCTCGTTCCCTGTTCTAAAATCCTAGCGTCGCCCCCCCGACATGTTTCGCCACCTAACGTGGCGTCCTCAGGGGTTCGGGGCAATAGCAGTCTCGGTTGCCGTCTGCGCGCCTTTTAAGTGGTTTTCTGATGACGTTATCCTGTGGGTGTGTGTCTCTCCGCCAATCCCTGTCTTTGGTTGTATACCTCCCCCTCTTTTCTATTGGTTCCGATGTGTAGTTGGATTTTGATACACTGCGCATGCGTCATCTCTGATTTTCTGCGCATGCGCGTTCCAGATTTCCATGCGCTCATTCTTGGAGTGAATCGTCCTCTCGTATTGTCGCGCTTACTGCTTTATCTCTGTGTGCGCATGCGTAGATGCGTTGTAAGTACTTTTTTGCCGGTGTAGGACTTATCTCCATCTGTTTTATGCTATTGTGAATTGGTCAGATCTTTTTCTCAGTTCATAGGTGGGTGGATCTGTTCTCAAGGGGGGTAAACTCTTTGTATTGTATTGGTTTATAGGGCGGATTTGGGAGGTATTTTATATCTCCCCTTTTGTGTCTCATATTTCCTTTTGGATTATGCGCATGTTATTGATTTCGGTTGTTTATATTTTTGTAGTCATAATGGTTGTTGTTGTGTTTTTTTAAAAATTTGGACAGCCGAGTATTGCATTGGCACTGAGTCATTATTTTGATTTTCTTATTTTCATACTTCTTTTACTTATCTCCAGGATTTCCTATCTCTTCTTTTTATTCTTTTAGGGGTTTGTTGGTGTGTCCCTTATGGCATGTTTCTAATTTTTAGTTGGATAGCAACTTTCTTGATATTTAGTCTGTTTTGGTTTATAGAAAAGGTGCGAAGGTGAAACCCTCGTTTAAGCCTTTTGGGCTGAGTGTGTGGAGTCGATGGATCCAACGGGCTTCTATTTGTTTTAGTTGGTTGTCTATATTCCCTCGTGTTGGACCTGTCTTGAGTTGATCAATAACCCAGAATTTGAGTTGTCTTAGGTCACCATTATGTGCCAATTTCATGTGTTTTGTTAGTGTCGTTTCTTTGTCAGTGCGTATGGTACTGAGGTGAGATGAAATTCTTTTACGTAGTTCTTGTACGGTTTTTCCCACGTAAAGTTTCGGACATTTGCATTGCGCTATGTATATTACTCCTGTTGATTTACAGTTTATATATTTCCTTATCTCGTAGGTGTTTTGTCCCTCTGTATCTGTGAATGTTTTTTTCTTTAACATGTATTGGCATAGTGTGCAGCTTCCACATGGGTATGATCCGGTAGTTTTGGGTTGGATTTTGTTTGGATTAGTCACACTTCTCTCTTGAAAGTGGCTATGTACTAGCATTTCTTTAAGATTTCTCCCTCTCCTGTATGTTATACTGGGATGTGGTGTTATTATTTCTTTGATATCTTCATCCGTTGTTAGTAGGGGCCAGTATTTTTTGAAAATATCTTGTACTTGTTCAGTTTGTCCGTCAAACGTTCCAATGCATCTTATTAGGTTTTTTTCCGGTCGGGATGGCTGGTTACACAGGAGTTTCTCCCTATTGGTTGATTTTGCCCTATTGTATGCCCTATGTAGGACTTTTTTAGGGTATCCTCTCTTTATAAATCGTGTGTACAGTAATTCGCATTCTTTGGTGAATTCTTCCTCGTTGGAGCAGTTCCTTCTCGCGCGAAGGTATTGGCCTACCGGTATTCCTCTTTTGAGGGGTTCGGGGTGCCAGCTTCGCCAGTCTAAGAGGCTGTTGGTTGATGTTTCCTTTCTGTATATGGTTGTTTGGAGGTGGCCATCTGTGTCTACTTGTATCTTAAGATCCAGAAAGCAGATATGATTTTTGTGTATCTCGGGTGTGAATCTCGTGCCTATCTGGTTTTGATTTAGTTCCCTGACGAATTGGTGGAAGACGTCCTCATCTCCCTCCCACAGGATGAGGACGTCGTCTATAAATCTTCCCCAATATAGTATCTTGTTGGTGAAATGTGCATTTTTTTCGGTGAAAACTGTAGTCTCTTCCCACCACCCTAGGAATAAGTTTGCGTATGTGGGTGCACAATTTGTGCCCATGGCGGTGCCCTTTACCTGCTGGTAAAAGGCACCGTCAAACAGAAAATAGTTGTGTGTAAGCAAGAACCGTAGTAGTGCTATGGTGAACTGATTGTGTTTACAGTATTGTGTGCTTTTCGTGTTCAAATAGTATTCCACTGCTTGGATTCCAAGTTCGTGTTTGATGTTGCTGTATAGTGATTCGACGTCAAGGCTCGCCAGGTAGGTATGTGATGTTACTGTCACATCTTGTAGTTTGGATATTACATCCTTTGTGTCTTTTAGATAAGAGGGTAGGGCTGTGACAAATGGTCTAAGTATTATGTCGGTATACTCACTAATACCCTGATTAAGATTGTTAGTCCCGGAAACTATCGGTCTACCTGGAATTGGAGTTGTTTGTTTGTGTACTTTCGGTACGGCATAGAACGTTGCGATGGTTGGTTTTGGGTTTAGAAGATATTTGAATTCATCCTTGGATATGAGTTTCTCCCCGAACCCCTGAGGACGCCACGTTAGGTGGCGAAACATGTCGGGGGGGCGACGCTAGGATTTTAGAACAGGGAACGAGATCAGCCGATCAGTGAATCAGTCTAGTTCAAGACAAAGAGGACTAGAAGGAAAAATAGACCTTTCAAAGGGAATAGAGGAGGTGAAGGGAATGAATGAATTGATGGAATGAATGATGAGAGTTACCCTACCCCAATCCTAAATCTTCCCCAACCCTATAAATATCCTATGTCAGATTGCTGAATGTGCAACTATAGGTTAAAATTGAACAATAGTGGATAGCACTAAGAAATACAGCTAGAACTGACAGAGGAAAAATAAGAGGACTGACCACGGATCCCTGATAATTTTAAAATAGACACTGAGTCAAAGAAAGAGCACACAATTTATCTAATTTTAGATGAGAAATTAAAAGTTATATTTTAACAAGCATTAAAGGGTTAACAAATGGCCCGAGGGCCCATTGTAGATAGACTCTGAAGAAATATTAACCCAGCTTACCACAAGTTCCACAAGCAAAATACAGTAATACAAAGTGACATATAATATTCAGGTAATTTATATGTTTCTTTAATAGTTTCAGAAATGACAAAATGTAACAATTCCTGGAGGTCCTCGACTCCGCTCTGTCCGGTGTCACCAGTGTGATGTGTGTTGAGGTAGTGATAGGATATGTGTCTGCAGCTCTAGGGGTGACTGGAGTAATGATGTGATATGTGCCTGCAGCTCTGGGGGTGACTGGAGTAATGATGTGATATGTGCCTGCAGCTCTGGGGGTGACTGGAGTAATGATGTGATATGTGCCTGCAGCTCTGGGGGTGACTGGAGTAATGTGATATGTGCCTGCAGCTCTGGGGGTGACTGGAGTAATGATGTGATATGTGCCTGCAGCTCTGGGGGTGACTGGAGTAATGATGTGATATGTGCCTGCAGCTCTGGGGGTGACTGGAGTAATGTGATATGTGTCTGCAGCTCTAGGGGTGACTGGAGTAATGATAGGATATGTGCCTGCAGCTCTGGGGGTGACTGGAGTAATGATGTGATATGTGCCTGCAGCTCTGGGGGTGACTGGAGTAATGTGATATGTGCCTGCAGCTCTGGAGGTGACTTGAGTAATGATATGATGTGTGCAATGCGTCTGGGGGTCCCTGTGTCGTAGGATGACCCCCGGTTACCAGATTTCTTTGTAAAGTTAATTATTTTGGCGTCTGGGGAATCGTCGCTGCAGCACAAAATGAAAGAAGAAAATAATGAAGAATAATTACAAACCAAAGACCAATCCCCACCCACACCGTATGTGTGACTCCACCCCCAGAAGAATTAGCCCCTCCTCCTCACAGCATGGGGCAGTATAACACTACTGGTCAGTGCACAGTTATACCAGCAGCAGCAGCAGGGGGCAGTATAACACTACTGGTCAGTGTACAGTTATACCAGCAGCAGCAGCAGGGGGCAGTATAACACTACTGGTCAGTGCACAGTTATACCAGCAGCAGCAGGGGGCAGTATAACACTACTGGTCAGTGTACAGTTATACCAGCAGCAGCAGCAGGGGGCAGTATAACACTACTGGTCAGTGTACAGTTATACCAGCAGCAGCAGCAGGGGGCAGTATAACACTACTGGTCAGTGTACAGTTATACCAGCAGCAGCAGCAGGGGGCAGTATAACACTACTGGTCAGTGTACAGTTATACCAGCAGCAGCAGCAGGGGGCAGTATAACACTACTGGTCAGTGTACAGTTATACCAGCAGCAGGGGGCAGTATAACACTACTGGTCAGTGTACAGTTATACCAGCAGCAGGGGGCAGTATAACACTACTGGTCAGTGTACAGTTATACCAGCAGCAGGGGGCAGTATAACACTACTGGTCAGTGTACAGTTATACCAGCAGCAGGGGGCAGTATAACACTACTGGTCAGTGTACAGTTATACCAGCAGCAGCAGCAGGGGGCAGTATAACACTACTGGTCAGTGTACAGTTATACCAGCAGCAGCAGCAGGGGGCAGTATAACACTACTGGTCAGTGTACAGTTATACCAGCAGCAGCAGCAGGGGGCAGTATAACACTACTGGTCAGTGTACAGTTATACCAGCAGCAGCAGCAGGGGGCAGTATAACACTACTGGTCAGTGTACAGTTATACCAGCAGCAGCAGCAGGGGGCAGTATAACACTACTGGTCAGTGTACAGTTATACCAGCAGCAGCAGCAGGGGGCAGTATAACACTACTGGTCAGTGTACAGTTATACCAGCAGCAGCAGGGGGCAGTATAACACTACTGGTCAGTGTACAGTTATACCAGCAGCAGGGGGCAGTATAACACTACTGGTCAGTGTACAGTTATACCAGCAGCAGGGGGCAGTATAACACTACTGGTCAGTGTACAGTTATACCAGCAGCAGGGGGCAGTATAACACTACTGGTCAGTGTACAGTTATACCAGCAGCAGCAGCAGGGGGCAGTATAACACTACTGGTCAGTGTACAGTTACACCAGCAGCAGCAGCAGGGGGCAGTATAACACTACTGGTCAGTGTACAGTTATACCAGCAGCAGGGGGCAGTATAACACTACTGGTCAGTGTACAGTTATACCAGCAGCAGCAGGGGGCAGTATAACACTACTGGTCAGTGTACAGTTATACCAGCAGCAGCAGCAGGGGGCAGTATAACACTACTGGTCAGTGTACAGTTATACCAGCAGCAGCAGCAGGGGGCAGTATAACACTACTGGTCAGTGTACAGTTATACCAGCAGCAGGGGGCAGTATAACATTACTGGTCAGTGTACAGTTATACCAGCAGCAGCAGCAGGGGGCAGTATAACACTACTGGTCAGTGTACAGTTATACCAGCAGCAGCAGCAGGGGGCAGTATAACACTACTGGTCAGTGCACAGTTATACCAGCAGCAGGGGGCAGTATAACACTACTGGTCAGTGCACAGTTATACCAGCAGCAGCAGGGGGCAGTATAACACTACTGGTCAGTGCACAGTTATACCAGCAGCAGCAGGGGGCAGTATAACACTACTGGTCAGTGTACAGTTATACCAGCAGCAGCAGGGGGCAGTATAACACTACTGGTCAGTGTACAGTTATACCAGCAGCAGGGGGCAGTATAACACTACTGGTCAGTGTACAGTTATACCAGCAGCAGCAGCAGGGGGCAGTATAACACTACTGGTCAGTGTACAGTTATACCAGCAGCAGGGGGCAGTATAACACTACTGGTCAGTGTACAGTTATACCAGCAGCAGCAGCAGGGGGCAGTATAACACTACTGGTCAGTGTACAGTTATACCAGCAGCAGCAGCAGGGGGCAGTATAACACTACTGGTCAGTGTACAGTTATACCAGCAGCAGCAGCAGGGGGCAGTATAACACTACTGGTCAGTGTACAGTTATACCAGCAGCAGCAGCAGGGGGCAGTATAACACTACTGGTCAGTGTACAGTTATACCAGCAGCAGGGGGCAGTATAACACTACTGGTCAGTGTACAGTTATACCAGCAGCAGGGGGCAGTATAACACTACTGGTCAGTGTACAGTTATACCAGCAGCAGCAGCAGGGGGCAGTATAACACTACTGGTCAGTGTACAGTTATACCAGCAGCAGCAGCAGGGGGCAGTATAACACTACTAGTCAGTGTACAGTTATACCAGCAGCAGCAGCAGGGGGCAGTATAACACTACTGGTCAGTGTACAGTTATACCAGCAGCAGCAGCAGGGGGCAGTATAACACTACTGGTCAGTGCACAGTTATACCAGCAGCAGCAGCAGGGGGCAGTATAACACTACTGGTCAGTGTACAGTTATACCAGCAGCAGCAGCAGGGGGCAGTATAACACTACTGGTCAGTGTACAGTTATACCAGCAGCAGCAGCAGGGGGCAGTATAACACTACTAGTCAGTGTACAGTTATACCAGCAGCAGCAGCAGGGGGCAGTATAACACTACTGGTCAGTGTACAGTTATACCAGCAGCAGCAGCAGGGGGCAGTATAACACTACTGGTCAGTGTACAGTTATACCAGCAGCAGCAGCAGGGGGCAGTATAACACTACTGGTCAGTGTACAGTTATACCAGCAGCAGCAGCAGGGGGCAGTATAACACTACTGGTCAGTGTACAGTTATACCAGCAGCAGCAGGGGGCAGTATAACACTACTGGTCAGTGTACAGTTATACCAGCAGCAGCAGGGGGCAGTATAACACTACTGGTCAGTGTACAGTTATACCAGCAGCAGCAGGGGGCAGTATAACACTACTAGTCAGTGTACAGTTATACCAGCAGCAGGGGGCAGTATAACACTACTGGTCAGTGTACAGTTATACCAGCAGCAGGGGGCAGTATAACACTACTGGTCAGTGTACAGTTATACCAGCAGCAGCAGCAGGGGGCAGTATAACACTACTGGTCAGTGCACAGTTATACCAGCAGCAGGGGGCAGTATAACACTACTGGTCAGTGTACAGTTATACCAGCAGCAGCAGCAGGGGGCAGTATAACACTACTGGTCAGTGCACAGTTATACCAGCAGCAGCAGCAGGGGGCAGTATAACACTACTGGTCAGTGTACAGTTATACCAGCAGCAGCAGCAGGGGGCAGTATAACACTACTGGTCAGTGTACAGTTATACCAGCAGCAGCAGGGGGCAGTATAACACTACTGGTCAGTGTACAGTTATACCAGCAGCAGCAGCAGGGGGCAGTATAACACTACTGGTCAGTGTACAGTTATAGCAGCAGCAGGGGGCAGTATAACACTACTGGTCAGTGTACAGTTATACCAGCAGCAGGGGGCAGTATAACACTACTGGTCAGTGTACAGTTATACCAGCAGCAGGGGGCAGTATAACACTACTGGTCAGTGCACAGTTATACCAGCAGCAGCAGCAGGGGGCAGTATAACACTACTGGTCAGTGTACAGTTATACCAGCAGCAGGGGGCAGTATAACACTACTGGTCAGTGTACAGTTATACCAGCAGCAGCAGGGGGCAGTATAACACTACTGGTCAGTGTACAGTTATACCAGCAGCAGCAGGGGGCAGTATAACACTACTGGTCAGTGTACAGTTATACCAGCAGCAGCAGCAGGGGGCAGTATAACACTACTGGTCAGTGTACAGTTATACCAGCAGCAGCAGGGGGCAGTATAACACTACTGGTCAGTGTACAGTTATACCAGCAGCAGCAGCAGGGGGCAGTATAACACTACTGGTCAGTGTACAGTTATACCAGCAGCAGCAGCAGGGGGCAGTATAACACTACTGGTCAGTGTACAGTTATACCAGCAGCAGGGGGCAGTATAACACTACTGGTCAGTGTACAGTTATACCAGCAGCAGCAGGGGGCAGTATAACACTACTGGTCAGTGTACAGTTATACCAGCAGCAGCAGGGGGCAGTATAACACTACTGGTCAGTGTACAGTTATACCAGCAGCAGGGGGCAGTATAACACTACTGGTCAGTGTACAGTTATACCAGCAGCAGCAGCAGGGGGCAGTATAACACTACTGGTCAGTGTACAGTTATACCAGCAGCAGCAGCAGGGGGCAGTATAACACTACTGGTCAGTGTACAGTTATACCAGCAGCAGCAGGGGGCAGTATAACACTACTGGTCAGTGTACAGTTATACCAGCAGCAGGGGGCAGTATAACACTACTGGTCAGTGTACAGTTATACCAGCAGCAGCAGGGGGCAGTATAACACTACTGGTCAGTGTACAGTTATACCAGCAGCAGCAGCAGGGGGCAGTATAACACTACTGGTCAGTGTACAGTTATACCAGCAGCAGCAGCAGGGGGCAGTATAACACTACTGGTCAGTGTACAGTTATACCAGCAGCAGCAGCAGGGGGCAGTATAACACTACAGGTCAGTGTACAGTTATACCAGCAGCAGCAGCAGGGGGCAGTATAACACTACTGGTCAGTGTACAGTTATACCAGCAGCAGGGGGCAGTATAACACTACTGGTCAGTGTACAGTTATACCAGCAGCAGCAGGGGGCAGTATAACACTACTGGTCAGTGTACAGTTATACCAGCAGCAGCAGCAGGGGGCAGTATAACACTACTGGTCAGTGTACAGTTATACCAGCAGCAGCAGCAGGGGGCAGTATAACACTACTGGTCAGTGTACAGTTATACCAGCAGCAGCAGCAGGGGGCAGTATAACACTACTGGTCAGTGTACAGTTATACCAGCAGCAGCAGCAGGGGGCAGTATAACACTACTGGTCAGTGTACAGTTATACCAGCAGCAGCAGCAGGGGGCAGTATAACACTACTGGTCAGTGTACAGTTATAGCAGCAGCAGGGGGCAGTATAACACTACTGGTCAGTGTACAGTTATACCAGCAGCAGCAGCAGGGGGCAGTATAACACTACTGGTCAGTGTACAGTTATACCAGCAGCAGCAGCAGGGGGCAGTATAACACTACTGGTCAGTGTACAGTTATACCAGCAGCAGCAGCAGGGGGCAGTATAACACTACTGGTCAGTGTACAGTTATACCAGCAGCAGCAGCAGGGGGCAGTATAACACTACTGGTCAGTGTACAGTTATACCAGCAGCAGCAGCAGGGGGCAGTATAACACTACTGGTCAGTGTACAGTTATACCAGCAGCAGCAGCAGGGGGCAGTATAACACTACTGGTCAGTGTACAGTTATACCAGCAGCAGCAGCAGGGGGCAGTATAACACTACTGGTCAGTGTACAGTTATACCAGCAGCAGCAGCAGGGGGCAGTATAACACTACTGGTCAGTGTACAGTTATACCAGCAGCAGCAGCAGGGGGCAGTATAACACTACTGGTCAGTGTACAGTTATACCAGCAGCAGGGGGCAGTATAACACTACTGGTCAGTGTACAGTTATACCAGCAGCAGGGGGCAGTATAACACTACTGGTCAGTGTACAGTTATACCAGCAGCAGCAGCAGGGGGCAGTATAACACTACTGGTCAGTGTACAGTTATACCAGCAGCAGGGGGCAGTATAACACTACTGGTCAGTGTACAGTTATACCAGCAGCAGCAGCAGGGGGCAGTATAACACTACTGGTCAGTGTACAGTTATACCAGCAGCAGCAGCAGGGGGCAGTATAACACTACTGGTCAGTGTACAGTTATACCAGCAGCAGCAGGGGGCAGTATAACACTACTGGTCAGTGTACAGTTATACCAGCAGCAGGGGGCAGTATAACACTACTGGTCAGTGTACAGTTATACCAGCAGCAGCAGCAGGGGGCAGTATAACACTACTGGTCAGTGTACAGTTATAGCAGCAGCAGCAGCAGGGGGCAGTATAACACTACTGGTCAGTGTACAGTTATACCAGCAGCAGGGGGCAGTATAACACTACTGGTCAGTGTACAGTTATACCAGCAGCAGGGGGCAGTATAACACTACTGGTCAGTGTACAGTTATACCAGCAGCAGCAGCAGGGGGCAGTATAACACTACTGGTCAGTGTACAGTTATACCAGCAGCAGCAGCAGGGGGCAGTATAACACTACTGGTCAGTGTACAGTTATAGCAGCAGCAGCAGGGGGCAGTATAACACTACTGGTCAGTGTACAGTTATACCAGCAGCAGCAGCAGGGGGCAGTATAACACTACTGGTCAGTGTACAGTTATACCAGCAGCAGCAGCAGGGGGCAGTATAACACTACTGGTCAGTGTACAGTTATAGCAGCAGCAGCAGGGGGCAGTATAACACTACTGGTCAGTGTACAGTTATACCAGCAGCAGGGGGCAGTATAACACTACTGGTCAGTGTACAGTTATACCAGCAGCAGGGGGCAGTATAACACTACTGGTCAGTGTACAGTTATACCAGCAGCAGCAGCAGGGGGCAGTATAACACTACTGGTCAGTGTACAGTTATACCAGCAGCAGGGGGCAGTATAACACTACTGGTCAGTGTACAGTTATACCAGCAGCAGCAGCAGCAGGGGGCAGTATAACACTACTGGTCAGTGTACAGTTATACCAGCAGCAGCAGCAGGGGGCAGTATAACACTACTGGTCAGTGTACAGTTATACCAGCAGCAGCAGCAGGGGGCAGTATAACACTACTGGTCAGTGTACAGTTATACCAGCAGCAGGGGGCAGTATAACACTACTGGTCAGTGTACAGTTATACCAGCAGCAGCAGGGGGCAGTATAACACTACTGGTCAGTGTACAGTTATACCAGCAGCAGCAGCAGGGGGCAGTATAACACTACTGGTCAGTGTACAGTTATACCAGCAGCAGCAGGGGGCAGTATAACACTAGTGGTCAGTGTACAGTTATACCAGCAGCAGGGGGCAGTATAACACTACTGGTCAGTGCACAGTTATACCAGCAGCAGGGGGCAGTATAACACTACTGGTCAGTGTACAGTTATACCAGCAGCAGCAGCAGCAGGGGGCAGTATAACACTACTGGTCAGTGTACAGTTATACCAGCAGCAGCAGCAGCAGGGGGCAGTATAACACTACTGGTCAGTGTACAGTTATACCAGCAGCAGCAGCAGGGGGCAGTATAACACTACTGGTCAGTGTACAGTTATACCAGCAGCAGCAGCAGGGGGCAGTATAACACTACTGGTCAGTGTACAGTTATACCAGCAGCAGCAGCAGGGGGCAGTATAACACTACTGGTCAGTGTACAGTTATACCAGCAGCAGCAGCAGCAGGGGGCAGTATAACACTACTGGTCAGTGCACAGTTATACCAGCAGGAGGGGGCAGTATAACACTACTGGTCAGTGTACAGTTATACCAGCAGCAGCAGCAGGGGGCAGTATAACACTACTGGTCAGTGTACAGTTATACCAGCAGCAGCAGCAGGGGGCAGTATAACACTACTGGTCAGTGTACAGTTATACCAGCAGCAGCAGCAGGGGGCAGTATAACACTACTGGTCAGTGTACAGTTATACCAGCAGCAGCAGCAGGGGGCAGTATAACACTACTGGTCAGTGCACAGTTATACCAGCAGCAGCAGCAGGGGGCAGTATAACACTACTGGTCAGTGTACAGTTATACCAGCAGCAGCAGCAGGGGGCAGTATAACACTACTGGTCAGTGTACAGTTATACCAGCAGCAGGGGGCAGTATAACACTACTGGTCAGTGCACAGTTATACCAGCAGCAGCAGCAGGGGGCAGTATAACACTACTGGTCAGTGTACAGTTATACCAGCAGCAGGGGGCAGTATAACACTACTGGTCAGTGTACAGTTATACCAGCAGCAGCAGCAGGGGGCAGTATAACACTACTGGTCAGTGTACAGTTATACCAGCAGCAGCAGCAGGGGGCAGTATAACACTACTGGTCAGTGTACAGTTATACCAGCAGCAGCAGCAGGGGGCAGTATAACACTACTGGTCAGTGTACAGTTATACCAGCAGCAGCAGCAGGGGGCAGTATAACACTACTGGTCAGTGTACAGTTATACCAGCAGCAGCAGCAGGGGGCAGTATAACACTACTGGTCAGTGTACAGTTATACCAGCAGCAGGGGGCAGTATAACACTACTGGTCAGTGCACAGTTATACCAGCAGCAGCAGCAGCAGGGGGCAGTATAACACTACTGGTCAGTGTACAGTTATACCAGCAGCAGGGGGCAGTATAACACTACTGGTCAGTGTACAGTTATACCAGCAGCAGCAGCAGGGGGCAGTATAACACTACTGGTCAGTGTACAGTTATACCAGCAGCAGGGGGCAGTATAACACTACTGGTCAGTGTACAGTTATACCAGCAGCAGGGGGCAGTATAACACTACTGGTCAGTGTACAGTTATACCAGCAGCAGGGGGCAGTATAACACTACTGGTCAGTGTACAGTTATACCAGCAGCAGCAGGGGGCAGTATAACACTACTGGTCAGTGTACAGTTATACCAGCAGCAGGGGGCAGTATAACACTACTGGTCAGTGTACAGTTATACCAGCAGCAGCAGCAGGGGGCAGTATAACACTACTGGTCAGTGTACAGTTATACCAGCAGCAGCAGCAGGGGGCAGTATAACACTACTGGTCAGTGTACAGTTATACCAGCAGCAGCAGCAGGGGGCAGTATAACACTACTGGTCAGTGTACAGTTATACCAGCAGCAGCAGCAGCAGGGGGCAGTATAACACTACTGGTCAGTGTACAGTTATACCAGCAGCAGCAGCAGGGGGCAGTATAACACTACTGGTCAGTGTACAGTTATACCAGCAGCAGGGGGCAGTATAACACTACTGGTCAGTGCACAGTTATACCAGCAGCAGCAGGGGGCAGTATAACACTACTGGTCAGTGTACAGTTATACCAGCAGCAGCAGGGGGCAGTATAACACTACTGGTCAGTGTACAGTTATACCAGCAGCAGCAGGGGGCAGTATAACACTACTGGTCAGTGTACAGTTATACCAGCAGCAGGGGCAGTATAACACTACTGGTCAGTGTACAGTTATACCAGCAGCAGCAGCAGGGGGCAGTATAACACTACTGGTCAGTGTACAGTTATACCAGCAGCAGGGGGCAGTATAACACTACTGGTCAGTGTACAGTTATACCAGCAGCAGGGGGCAGTATAACACTACTGGTCAGTGTACAGTTATACCAGCAGCAGCAGCAGGGGGCAGTATAACACTACTGGTCAGTGTACAGTTATACCAGCAGCAGCAGCAGGGGGCAGTATAACACTACTGGTCAGTGTACAGTTATACCAGCAGCAGCAGCAGGGGGCAGTATAACACTACTGGTCAGTGTACAGTTATACCAGCAGCAGCAGCAGGGGGCAGTATAACACTACTGGTCAGTGTACAGTTATACCAGCAGCAGCAGGGGCAGTATAACACTACTGGTCAGTGTACAGTTATACCAGCAGCAGCAGCAGGGGGCAGTATAACACTACTGGTCAGTGTACAGTTATACCAGCAGCAGGGGGCAGTATAACACTACTGGTCAGTGTACAGTTATACCAGCAGCAGCAGCAGGGGGCAGTATAACACTACTGGTCAGTGTACAGTTATACCAGCAGCAGCAGCAGGGGGCAGTATAACACTACTGGTCAGTGTACAGTTATACCAGCAGCACGGGGGCAGTATAACACTACTGGTCAGTGTACAGTTATACCAGCAGCAGGGGGCAGTATAACACTACTGGTCAGTGTACAGTTATACCAGCAGCAGCAGCAGGGGCAGTATAACACTACTGGTCAGTGTACAGTTATACCAGCAGCAGCAGCAGGGGGCAGTATAACACTACTGGTCAGTGTACAGTTATACCAGCAGCAGCAGCAGGGGGCAGTATAACACTACTGGTCAGTGTACAGTTATACCAGCAGCAGCAGCAGGGGGCAGTATAACACTACTGGTCAGTGTACAGTTATACCAGCAGCAGCAGCAGGGGGCAGTATAACACTACTGGTCAGTGTACAGTTATACCAGCAGCAGGCAGCAGGGGCAGTATAACACTACTGGTCAGTGTACAGTTATACCAGCAGCAGCAGGGGGCAGTATAACACTACTGGTCAGTGTACAGTTATACCAGCAGCAGCAGCAGGGGGCAGTATAACACTACTGGTCAGTGTACAGTTATACCAGCAGCAGCAGGGGCAGTATAACACTACTGGTCAGTGTACAGTTATACCAGCAGCAGGCAGGGGGCAGTATAACACTACTGGTCAGTGTACAGTTATACCAGCAGCAGCAGCAGGGGGCAGTATAACACTACTGGTCAGTGTACAGTTATACCAGCAGCAGCAGCAGGGGGCAGTATAACACTACTGGTCAGTGTACAGTTATACCAGCAGCAGGGGGCAGTATAACACTACTGGTCAGTGTACAGTTATACCAGCAGCAGCAGCAGGGGGCAGTATAACACTACTGGTCAGTGTACAGGTTATACCAGCAGCAGCAGGGGGCAGTATAACACTACTGGTCAGTGTACAGTTATACCAGCAGCAGCAGGGGGCAGTATAACACTACTGGTCAGTGTACAGTTATACCAGCAGCAGCAGCAGGGGGCAGTATAACACTACTGGTCAGTGTACAGTTATACCAGCAGCAGCAGCAGGGGGCAGTATAACACTACTGGTCAGTGTACAGTTATACCAGCAGCAGCAGCAGGGGGCAGTATAACACTACTGGTCAGTGTACAGTTATACCAGCAGCAGCAGGGGGCAGTATAACACTACTGGTCAGTGTACAGTTATACCAGCAGCAGCAGCAGGGGGCAGTATAACACTACTGGTCAGTGTACAGTTATACCAGCAGCAGGGGGCAGTATAACACTACTGGTCAGTGTACAGTTATACCAGCAGCAGCAGGGGGCAGTATAACACTACTGGTCAGTGTACAGTTATACCAGCAGCAGCAGCAGGGGGCAGTATAACACTACTGGTCAGTGTACAGTTATACCAGCAGCAGGGGGCAGTATAACACTACTGGTCAGTGTACAGTTATACCAGCAGCAGGGGGCAGTATAACACTACTGGTCAGTGTACAGTTATACCAGCAGCAGCAGCAGGGGGCAGTATAACACTACTGGTCAGTGTACAGTTATACCAGCAGCAGGGGGCAGTATAACACTACTGGTCAGTGTACAGTTATACCAGCAGCAGCAGGGGGCAGTATAACACTACTGGTCAGTGTACAGTTATACCAGCAGCAGGGGGCAGTATAACACTACTGGTCAGTGTACAGTTATACCAGCAGCAGCAGCAGGGGGCAGTATAACACTACTGGTCAGTGTACAGTTATACCAGCAGCAGCAGGGGGCAGTATAACACTACTGGTCAGTGTACAGTTATACCAGCAGCAGCAGCAGGGGGCAGTATAACACTACTGGTCAGTGTACAGTTATACCAGCAGCAGCAGCAGGGGGCAGTATAACACTACTGGTCAGTGTACAGTTATAGCCAGCAGCAGGGGGCAGTATAACACTACTGGTCAGTGTACAGTTATACCAGCAGCAGCAGCAGGGGGCAGTATAACACTACTGGTCAGTGTACAGTTATACCAGCAGCAGCAGCGGGGCAGTATAACACTACTGGTCAGTGTACAGTTATACCAGCAGCAGCAGCAGGGGGCAGTATAACACTACTGGTCAGTGTACAGTTATACCAGCAGCAGGGGGCAGTATAACACTACTGGTCAGTGTACAGTTATACCAGCAGCAGCAGCAGGGGGCAGTATAACACTACTGGTCAGTGTACAGTTATACCAGCAGCAGCAGCAGGGGGCAGTATAACACTACTGGTCAGTGTACAGTTATACCAGCAGCAGCAGGGGGCAGTATAACACTACTGGTCAGTGTACAGTTATACCAGCAGCAGCAGCAGGGGGCAGTATAACACTACTGGTCAGTGTACAGTTATACCAGCACAGCAGGGGGCAGTATAACACTACTGGTCAGTGTACAGTTATACCAGCAGCAGCAGCAGGGGGCAGTATAACACTACTGGTCAGTGTACAGTTATACCAGCGCAGCAGGGGCAGTATAACACTACTGGTCAGTGTACAGTTATACCAGCAGCAGCAAGGGGGCAGTATAACACTACTGGTCAGTGTACAGTTATACCAGCAGCAGCAGCAGGGGGCAGTATAACACTACTGGTCAGTGTACAGTTATACCAGCAGCAGCAGCAGGGGGCAGTATAACACTACTGGTCAGTGTACAGTTATACCAGCAGCAGCAGGGGGCAGTATAACACTACTGGTCAGTGTACAGTTATACCAGCAGCAGCAGCAGGGGGCAGTATAACACTACTGGTCAGTGTACAGTTATACCAGCAGCGGGGCAGTATAACACTACTGGTCAGTGTACAGTTATACCAGCAGCAGCAGCAGGGGCAGTATAACACTACTGGTCAGTGTACAGTTATACCAGCAGCAGCAGCAGGGCAGTATAACACTACTGGTCAGTGTACAGTTATACCAGCAGCAGCAGGGGGCAGTATAACACTACTGGTCAGTGTACAGTTATACCAGCAGCAGCAGGGGGCAGTATAACACTACTGGTCAGTGTACAGTTATACCAGCAAGCAGCAGGGGGCAGTATAACACTACTGGTCAGTGTACAGTTATACCAGCAGCAGCAGCAGGGGGCAGTATAACACTACTGGTCAGTGTACAGTTATACAGCAGCAGCAGGGGGCAGTATAACACTACTGGTCAGTGTACAGTTATACCAGCAGGCAGCAGCAGGGGGCAGTATAACACTACTGGTCAGTGTACAGTTATACCAGCAGCAGGGGGCAGTATAACACTACTGGTCAGTGTACAGTTATACCAGCAGCAGCAGCAGGGGGCAGTATAACACTACTGGTCAGTGTACAGTTATACCAGCAGCAGCACAGGGGGCAGTATAACACTACTGGTCAGTGTACAGTTATACCAGCAGCAGCAGCAGGGGGCAGTATAACACTACTGGTCAGTGTACAGTTATACCAGCAGCAGCAGGGGGCAGTATAACACTACTGGTCAGTGTACAGTTATACCAGCAGCAGGGGGCAGTATAACACTACTGGTCAGTGTACAGTTATACCAGCAGCAGCAGCAGGGGGCAGTATAACACTACTGGTCAGTGTACAGTTATACCAGCAGCAGCCAGGGGGCAGTATAACACTACTGGTCAGTGTACAGTTATACCAGCAGCAGCAGCAGGGGGCAGTATAACACTACTGGTCAGTGTACAGTTATACCAGCAGCAGCAGCAGGGGGCAGTATAACACTACTGGTCAGTGTACAGTTATACCAGCAGCAGCAGCAGCAGGGGGCAGTATAACACTACTGGTCAGTGTACAGTTATACCAGCAGCAGCAGCAGGGGGCAGTATAACACTACTGGTCAGTGTACAGTTATACCAGCAGCGCAGCAGGGGGCAGTATAACACTACTGGTCAGTGTACAGTTATACCAGCAGCAGCAGCAGGGGGCAGTATAACACTACTGGTCAGTGTACAGTTATACCAGCAGCAGGGGGCAGTATAACACTACTGGTCAGTGTACAGTTATACCAGCAGCAGCAGCAGGGGGCAGTATAACACTACTGGTCAGTGTACAGTTATACCAGCAGCAGCGGGGGCAGTATAACACTACTGGTCAGTGTACAGTTATACCAGCAGCAGCAGGGGGCAGTATAACACTACTGGTCAGTGTACAGTTATACCAGCAGCAGCAGGGGGCAGTATAACACTACTGGTCAGTGTACAGTTATACCAGCAGCAGCAGGGGGCAGTATAACACTACTGGTCAGTGTACAGTTATACCAAGCTGCAGCAGCAGCAGGGGGCAGTATAACACTACTGGTCAGTGTACAGTTATACCAGCAGCAGCAGGGGCAGTATAACACTACTGGTCAGTGTACAGTTATACCAGCAGCAGCAGGGGGCAGTATAACACTACTGGTCAGTGTACAGTTATACCAGCAGCAGCAGCAGGGGGCAGTATAACACTACTGGTCAGTGTACAGTTATACCAGCAGCAGCAACAGGGGGCAGTATAACACTACTGGTCAGTGTACAGTTATACCAGCAGCAGCAGCAGGGGGCAGTATAACACTACTGGTCAGTGTACAGTTATACCAGCAGCAGCAGGGGCAGTATAACACTACTGGTCAGTGTACAGTTATACCAGCAGCAGCAGGGGGCAGTATAACACTACTGGTCAGTGTACAGTTATACCAGCAGCAGAGGGGCAGTATAACACTACTGGTCAGTGTACAGTTATACCAGCAGCAGCAGGGGGCAGTATAACACTACTGGTCAGTGTACAGTTATACCAGCAGCAGCAGCAGGGGGCAGTATAACACTACTGGTCAGTGTACAGTTATACCCAGCAGCAGGGGGCAGTATAACACTACTGGTCAGTGTACAGTTATACCAGCAGCAGCAGCAGGGGGCAGTATAACACTACTGGTCAGTGTACAGTTATACCAGCAGCAGGGGGCAGTATAACACTACTGGTCAGTGTACAGTTATACCAGCAGCAGCAGGGGGCAGTATAACACTACTGGTCAGTGTACAGTTATACCAGCAGCAGCAGGGGGCAGTATAACACTACTGGTCAGTGTACAGTTATACCAGCAGCAGCAGGGGGCAGTATAACACTACTGGTCAGTGTACAGTTATACCAGCAGCAGCAGCAGGGGGCAGTATAACACTACTGGTCAGTGTACAGTTATACCAGCAGCAGCAGCAGGGGGCAGTATAACACTACTGGTCAGTGTACAGTTATACCAGCAGCAGCAGCAGGGGGCAGTATAACACTACTGGTCAGTGTACAGTTATACCAGCAGCAGCAGGGGGCAGTATAACACTACTGGTCAGTGTACAGTTATACCAGGAGCAGCAGGGGGCAGTATAACACTACTGGTCAGTGTACAGTTATACCAGCAGCAGCAGCGGGGCAGTATAACACTACTGGTCAGTGTACAGTTATACCAGCAGCAGCAGGGGGCAGTATAACACTACTGGTCAGTGTACAGTTATACCAGCAGCAGCAGCAGGGGGCAGTATAACACTACTGGTCAGTGTACAGTTATACCAGCAGCAGCAGCAGGGGGCAGTATAACACTACTGGTCAGTGTACAGTTATACCAGCAGCAGCAGCAGGGGGCAGTATAACACTACTGGTCAGTGTACAGTTATACCAGCAGCAGCAGGGGGCAGTATAACACTACTGGTCAGTGTACAGTTATACCAGCAGCAGCAGGGGCAGTATAACACTACTGGTCAGTGTACAGTTATACCAGCAGCAGCAGGGGCAGTATAACACTACTGGTCAGTGTACAGTTATACCAGCAGCAGCCAGGGGGCAGTATAACACTACTGGTCAGTGTACAGTTATACCAGCAGCAGCAGCAGGGGGCAGTATAACACTACTGGTCAGTGTACAGTTATACCAGCAGCAGCAGCAGGGGGCAGTATAACACTACTGGTCAGTGTACAGTTATACCAGCAGCAGCAGCAGGGGGCAGTATAACACTACTGGTCAGTGTACAGTTATACCAGCAGCAGCAGCAGGGGGCAGTATAACACTACTGGTCAGTGTACAGTTATACCAGCAGCAGCAGGGGGCAGTATAACACTACTGGTCAGTGTACAGTTATACCAGCAGCCAGCAGCAGGGGCAGTATAACACTACTGGTCAGTGTACAGTTATACCAGCAGCAGCAGGGGGCAGTATAACACTACTGGTCAGTGTACAGTTATACCAGCAGCAGCAGCAGGGGGCAGTATAACACTACTGGTCAGTGTACAGTTATACCAGCAGCAGCAGGGGGCAGTATAACACTACTGGTCAGTGTACAGTTATACCAGCAGCAGCAGCAGGGGGCAGTATAACACTACTGGTCAGTGTACAGTTATACCAGCAGCGCAGCAGGGGGCAGTATAACACTACTGGTCAGTGTACAGTTATACGCAGCAGCAGGGGGCAGTATAACACTACTGGTCAGTGTACAGTTATACCAGCAGCAGCAGCAGGGGGCAGTATAACACTACTGGTCAGTGTACAGTTATACCAGCAGCAGCAGGGGGCAGTATAACACTACTGGTCAGTGTACAGTTATACCAGCAGCAGCAGCAGGGGCAGTACAGTTATACCAGCAGCAGCAGGGGGCAGTATAACACTACTGGTCAGTGTACAGTTATACCAGCAGCAGCAGGGGGCAGTATAACACTACTGGTCAGTGTACAGTTATACCAGCAGCAGCAGGGGGGCAGTATAACACTACTGGTCAGTGTACAGTTATACCAGCAGCAGGGGGCAGTATAACACTACTGGTCAGTGTACAGTTATACCAGCAGCAGCAGGGGGCAGTATAACACTACTGGTCAGTGCACAGTTATACCAGCAGCCAGGGGGCAGTATAACACTACTGGTCAGTGTACAGTTATACCAGCAGCAGCAGGGGGCAGTATAACACTACTGGTCAGTGTACAGTTATACCAGCAGCAGCAGGGGGCAGTATAACACTACTGGTCAGTGTACAGTTATACCAGCAGCAGCAGCAGGGGGCAGTATAACACTACTGGTCAGTGTACAGTTATACCAGCAGCAGCAGGGGGCAGTATAACACTACTGGTCAGTGTACAGTTATACCAGCAGCAGCAGGGGGCAGTATAACACTACTGGTCAGTGTACAGTTATACCAGCAGCAGCAGCAGGGGCAGTATAACACTACTGGTCAGTGTACAGTTATACCAGCAGCAGGGGGCAGTATAACACTACTGGTCAGTGTACAGTTATACCAGCAGCAGGGGCAGTATAACACTACTGGTCAGTGTACAGTTATACCAGCAGCAGCAGGGGGCAGTATAACACTACTGGTCAGTGTACAGTTATACCAGCAGCAGCAGCAGGGGGCAGTATAACACTACTGGTCAGTGTACAGTTATACCAGCAGCAGCAGCAGGGGGCAGTATAACACTACTGGTCAGTGTACAGTTATACCAGCAGCAGCAGCAGGGGGCAGTATAACACTACTGGTCAGTGTACAGTTATACCAGCAGCAGCAGCAGGGGGCAGTATAACACTACTGGTCAGTGTACAGTTATACCAGCAGCAGCAGCAGGGGGCAGTATAACACTACTGGTCAGTGTACAGTTATACCAGCAGCAGCAGGGGGCAGTATAACACTACTGGTCAGTGTACAGTTATACCAGCCAGCAGCAGCAGGGGGCAGTATAACACTACTGGTCAGTGTACAGTTATACCAGCAGCAGGGGGCAGTATAACACTACTGGTCAGTGTACAGTATACCAGCAGCAGCAGCAGGGGGCAGTATAACACATACTGGTCAGTGTACAGTTATACCAGCAGCAGCAGCAGGGGGCAGTATAACACTACTGGTCAGT